>NW_028275166.1:7878787-8181818 GCF_013281855.1 Momordica charantia
TATAAGGTATCAAAATTTTGGTGGATGTCTCAGTTATTTTCATCACCACGGATTCAATATTGACATGAAGAATGAATCTGTTGTGAGTCTATCTAGACAAGGGACCCCTCATGGCCTTTTTTCTTTTTTTTTTTTATTTCACCTGAAAGACTCTCACCAAGATATATTGTCCTTGTTGGGTTTTGGTAAATTATTGAAATGAAAGTTGTCCCACGTTGGAAGAGTACAAAAATGATTTATAAGTACTAGAAGTTGTCCCACATCGAAAAGTACAAGGAAAATGTGTATTCCAACTACTATAAAAGGAGCTCATGACTTGGGTTTTAATAATCCAATTGAAATATTTAAGCCTGGTATATCAGCTCTAGGTAACTGAACGGTATTTACTTTGACAGAGTGTTTTGTGTAATTGGGGTCGATGAGAGAAATATATGTGATTGTAATAATTTTTACCTTTGTAGGTCGTGGAGTTTTCCACGTTAATTATTCTTGAATTTCTTAGTTATTTTATGTTTATTCCTATAGTAGAAGTAGGAGATTTTTTTCCATCAGTTCGTCATATATATACCTATGATAGAAAAAACGGCTCCTACCCGAACACTCATAATAATAATAATAAGCATCTTATCCACTCGAGTTATTCAACAATAAGTTTGCTATTGCTTCGTTTGAAAACAAGGTTTGTAAGTTTGGGATGAGAAATAACTCATTTCGTAGCATTTCATATTACCCATTGGTAAGACTATTGTATGCCCCTCTCAAATATATGTGGGTTTTCTCCCATGCTTGGGTTTTCTTCTCTCTTTTATTTCTTTTTCTCTCTATATACCAATATAATTTAAATTAATTTAAAGTACTTAATATATTTAAACTAAATTTAAAACGGTTAAACCTACATTATAATTAATTAAAAGTAAAATGTTAGCATTTTCTTTTTACTTATCGCATGGAGCCAAATATATTTTTTAAAAACAAAAATTTATTATTTATTATTACTACTGTAACAAATATGGGTTTAGAGATCGAACAAACTCTCAAGGATTGTAATTGCTAATTGGTGTCTTATTCACTAAACTATATGCTCGAATTGAATATGGAGCCAAATATATTTTTTAAAAATAAAAATTTATTATTTATTATTACTACTATAACAAATATGGGTTCAGAGATTGAACAAACTCTCAAGGATTGTAATTGCTAATTGGTGTCTTATTTACTAAGCTATATGCTCGAATTGATATATTATTGACAATTATTTTTTGCTTATATATATATATATTTATATATTTTGCGTATAACAACTATTATGGACAATGTTATTGATAAAAATGTTGATATATTATTGACCATGTTGGCATTAATGAGGTGAACAATTTAATCCCTAAAACCTAATTAGTTTAAAATTGAAGAAAATTACTCTATAAAATATTTCATTAATGCCATTAACAACATGACATGTACATTAAATAATTTTGGTTGAATTCGTATGATGTGACAAATAGTAAACATGTACTAAATGAGCATATAATATCATATAAATGTTCCATTTAAAGGCATGAACGACATAGCTAAATGAAAACAAAATCTTAAAAAAATTTCAAGAACTCAATTGAAGATAGTTAAAAGTTATTGATTGCTAAAAATGTGGGAGCGATCCGGGTTAGGGAAGGCTAGCTATGATCGTGCCTAACACATGGGTAGCAAGATGACACTTATTTCTTGACTTGGAAACCTTGGGAAGGGACAACTTAATTGGGACATCCTATTTCTTTTTTGGAAAAGAGAACCACTTCATTCATTAAAGAAGGGGAGAAAATACATAAAATTCGGGACACCATATTTCAATCTCACCTCTATATTGATCGAATCACTCGAAAAATCTAGTTGGTGGCTTGGTTTCACGTGTGGCTACATTCTAACCTGCATTGTGTTGCTAGGAAATGACTATACCTTTTTCGATCTTGAGACTTTCACCTTGAAAACAAAACTAGATCCCGTTCTTCTATGTCAATTTAATGGGACCCTTACTACATGTATGCACGGTAAGACTTACAAAAATTAAATAGGCGTAATACAAAATTCAAGACTAAATTTATATTTCAATATTTTTCTTTCAATCGAAAAATTAGATTAATGAAGTTTTTGAAACAAGATCCATCTACCTAGTGTGAGGTGGGGAATTTCGATCCAGTTGATTGAGACAGTATAAAAAATAATAGGGCATGTAGGGCAAATATCAACTATACTTTTGTTACTATTAATTATCCCATTTATCTGTTAGAAAATCTGAGTTGGAAGTGTAGCCATTTCGTTTGCTAAGTTTTGTGTGACAATTAAATACTTAGGTATATATCTTCAAAAAAAAAAAAAAAAACTTAGGTATGTATTGGTGTGGGGTAACCTTACTTTTAATTTAATTTATTTTACTTTGAGTGGTGTGGCGTCGCATTACTTGGGGACATTTGTCCATTAAAACACCTGAAGAACAAATTTTATAAAAAATAGTTAAAAATATAATAGAGGATGTTAGGAAATTTTATACACAAAAATTATCAGATAGATAGGGAAGAGAGATAATATTAAATATTTTTATGGTTTAACTCATTTTTAAATCTTTTTTGTTGAATTACCCATTTGAAGAAAAAAGTTATCATTTTTCTTTAGTACAACAGACATATAGGTGTCACATTTGTCAGGATTATATTATCAGCTTATTCCAACTTCGAAAAAGAAAGTTAAATATTATTTATTTATTTTTAGTACAATATGTGTGGGGTGAGAGATCGAAATCACAATTTTTGGTTGGAGATATATGCCAATTAGCTACACTCACTTTGTCAATATCTAATTTTAGTAATTAATTACAAAAGATTTATAATATAAGGTTTGATATTCGAGAAATATAGAATAACAAATAATAAATCACTAAAGATTTACTAAATACAGAATATTCTATTCTAACATCCACGATGGTATGATACTCACGACTTTTCTTTTGATTTCACCCAAACGAACTCGCACCAAATGAAGATGTTGTCCCTTACATATATAGTCATGATATTTTCTTTCATAGCTAATATGGTACTTTGTTTGCACCCCTTACAAATCCAACAAAATCAAAACTTTATCTAACTTCTTTTTAATACAATATGTGGAGGTGGATGATTGAACTTACCACCTTTAGGTTGAAGATATATTCCAATTATTTCTGAGTTATGCTCGCTTTCACTATTCTATCAAACTCTCTTAATTTGTAAGAATATTATTTTATTTGATATAAATATCACATTATTTGATATTTTGATATATAAATAATGTGAATTGAAACGTCATAATTAGGTCTCTCAACCAATTCAAATTAATTAGCGTGAGTTTATGGAAAAAATAAAAAATAAAAAATAAAGCGTGACGGCTTAAAAAAAAGTGGGAAAAGTCACTTTTCCAGACGATTTTCAAAAAAGGTTATGGAAAAATTCAATTTTCCCAACTTTTTGAATATAGTTGAGATTTTTATTGACGGTTTCAAAAAAAAAAAAGTTGGGAAAAGTTAATTTTCTTGACAGTTTTAAAAAACTCGGGAAAACTAAATTTTTCCCGACTATGTTTGAAAATTCATCGGGAGTGACCTTTTCCGACGGGCTTTGCCTGATGTTTTTCATGACACATTTATTTTGTTGGGAAAAGTTACTCTCGACTTTTTAAAGGATTTTCCCGACGTTTTGTAGTGTAAGGCAAAAACCTTATTTCTTGTAATGCGGTTTAGGTTGGGTTCGTCGGGTTGTCGAGTTTTTTGATCATCTCTATTTCCTCTATGTCAATTTAATAGGAATCTTATTAGATATATGCACGGTAAGACCTGAAAGACTGAGTAGGACCTGAAAAACTAAATAGATGTAATGTAAAATTCGAGATTAAATTTATATTTTAACATTTTTTCAATTGAAAAAATAGAGATTCACGTAAGTTTTTGAGACAAGATCCGTCTGCCTCTCGTTTAGTTGAGACAATATAAAAATTAATAGGGCATATATCAACTGGGTTTTTTTTTAATATTGTTCTAAATGAAAACTTATTTTAAAAATATAGTTGTTTAATTAAAAATATTAAAAATAGGGTAGGTTTTGAAATTTATTTTAAAAATATTGTACTTTTAAAAAACAGAAAGTTGGTCATCTCTTCAAGAGACGACCATTTAGACGTGGCGCCACGTAAATTATTTTAAAAATTTGAACGTGGTCGTCTCTTCAAGAGACTACCATGTGGGATGGTCGAGTAAAAAAAATAAAATTTATTATATTATATATTATTTAGTAGTTTAAATGTAAAAAATGGCTTAGTGGTGCAGTGGGGATACTGTTATCCTAATATCACTTCCATCCCAAGTTTGAATCTTAGGTCACGCATCTACTAAACCCACTACCACGTTTAAATGGTCATCTCAAGAGACCAACCTTCTGTTTTTTAAAAGTACAATTTTGAAAATAAATTTTAAAACCTACAATATTTTTAATTAAACAACTATATTTTTAAAATAAGTTTCATTTAGAACAATATTAAAAAAAAACCCCTATTATCAACTATGCTTTCGTAACTATTAAATTATCCGATTTATTTGTTAGAAAATCTGAGTTGGAAGTGGAGCCATTTCGTTTACTAAGGTTTGTGTGACAATTAAATACTTAGGTATATATTGGTGTTGCGTCACCTTATTACTTTAATTTATTTATTTTGTTTTGAGTGGCTCTGCGTCGCATTAGTCAGGACATTTGTCCTTTAAAACACCTGAAGAACAATTTTAATAAAAATAGTTAAAAAGAAATATAATATAGGATGTTAGGAAATTTTATACACAAAATGATCAGATATAGATAGGGAAGACAGATAATTTAAATATTTTTATGGGTTAACCCATTTTAAATGTTTTTTTTTCATTTATAAAAAAAAATATATTTTTTCAAATTTAAGTTATACTTTTTTTAGAGGGGGTGTCAGATTTGTCGGAATTTGAACTTATTCCAACATTAAAAGAAGAAGTTAAGTATAGTTGAATATGCTGATGAGAAAAGATTTTTAGTAATTAAATACAAAAGATTCATAATATAAGGTTTGATTTAGTCATTTTTTTAAATTAAAAATAAGGGAATCACTTTGAAACATGCCTGGGGATATTCTTTTTTCGCCTCTCCACTACAAGAAATAATACTTTCAGCGATGAAAGAAAAAAGCGACGAAATATTTCGTTGCATAAAATGCGACGAAAATAGAATGGGTCGCATTTTATGCGACAAAAATGGGTAGCGTCGCATTTTCAAACGATTTTCGTCGCAAATATATGCGGCGAAACCCCTTTTATTCCAAACCCTAACCATTTTTTCTCGCTTCCTCACCTTCCTTTCCAAATCGAAATTCTCTCTCCTCTCTCTTTTGCACCGCCTCTGATCTGCTCGCCCCTCTTCTTCCTCACCATCGTCTTCCAACTCGATCCCACATGATCGCCGTTGGCCACGTGATTCCGATGGCTCTCCACCGCTTCTACCTCGCCGTCCTCCTCGCCTCTGCCTCGCTGGCCTCCTCCGCCTCTACTTCACATTCTGTCGCCGCTCGCCACATGATTTTGGTGAACTTTGTGCGTTACGAGGTTGGTGTACTTCAAACAAGTGAACATTTTTTTTATTTATTAATTAGGTGATTTTTGTTGGACTTTTTATCTGATCTATTGCTGGGTATCTAGTGTTTGAGTTATGGTATTTTATCTCAATTCATTTTTTCTTCTGGAAATTTATGTGTCCTTGTTAGAGTTTTGATATTTTGTTTTTACAATTTTTTAAATTGATAGAATTCAAGTAAAATGTGTGATGTGTTGTGGCAGAGAATTCCTGTCTATTCTTAATTTTTGTTTCTTGGATTGGATATTTTTTATGCTTGTAGGAAGTTACGGGATATCACAACTTTGAAAGGAATTGAAGAAAGTTCATCAATTGAAAATATTGTTTGGGAAAGTTTGAGAGTTTAATTTGAACTAATTTCAAAAAGTTTTCTCTATGTTTCTGTTTAACCAAACAGAACTCAGTTTTCTTATTGATAATGTTTTCAGAAAACCAAATTGGAATGAGAATGATTAAGTAGGAGAGTATATGAGATTGGTCTTTGACGAGCTTTCTTATGAGTTTATTGTCCTAATAATGAAGTCCAAGCCAAAATCAAAATGTTGGGAAATTTGGCTGTGGTATATAGATGGATTTAGAGGTCTTTCAATTCACTATTTATTTTGAGTTCAGTGGTATATGGACTGTTCTTTTCGGGGAACCAAACCAAATATATCATGTTGCAAAATAGTGACTTAGGACATGACCAATTTTAAAAAAATGCAATTATAAGAGAGAGAGGCAGAGATAGTAATAACTTCCAAACAATTTTTGGTGAGTTCTTGAGATTGATATCTAAATTGATTAATTACTTCTCTTGAAGAGTCCAAATCTCTATATTATAGAATTTAATTTTGATGGTCCCATCATAGGAGTCTTTGTTCGTTCATTTAGAAATTAGTTGGAGGTAATGTAAAAAATTGATGATATCTGTTTGCATAATTGTGGAACTAATACCCATATCCATTTTTACGTGTTATGAATATGACATTGAAACGAATGGATAGAATACGTTGCTTTATGAGATTTTATGATTCATAGTTTGAGAATTACTTTTGTTTTATTCTCAAGGAGAAATTTAGCATTAATTCTTCTAAGTCGCTCTTAGGAACTAACTGAAGTATGTTTGTGAGTAGAAGAAATATTTGTTAGAAATTATTTATCAGCCATGAATCTTTTTTAATCACAATGTCATAAAAAATGAAGGTGATGAACCCATTGCTGGAATCACGCGAGGTCTCGGGGAAACACGTGGTGAATTCTTGACAAGAGTCGTCGAGCGTGCAACGGTAGTACAACTAAAGTTGATGCAATTCGATGCAACCCTGATGGAAACATATTTTGTAACATTGGTTCAGATGAAGATGGAGAATGTTATTTGTAAATTTAGAAAGAAATTTAGTTGTTTTTATTTTTAGAAACTTGTAAATGTTTTGAATGACATATATTGTTTAATTAAATTTACATTATAATTCAAGCAATTTGGTTATTTGAACTTTTTAAATTTAGCAATGAATTTTGAGGTTGATTCAAAGTTGGGTGGAAATTCAGGTTTGCAAATAAGGAAAACTAAAATGAAAAGAAAATTAAAAATTAAAACATTTAAAATGAAATAATTAAAATAAAAACAATAAAAATAATAAAAAAGCAATGACATAACATTTTCGTGGCAAAGCCAAAAGGCGACGAAAGGCATTTCGTCGCTGATAACCTTTTGCAACGTATTTTTCTTTTCAGCGATGAAATTTTTTCGTCACTGAAAATTCTTTTTTGGTGTGATAAAATCACTTTTTTCATTGTCAAAATCACCTCAATTTCTGTTGATCATGTTTGACAAATTAAAAAAGATTCTATGTAAACATCAACTCGATTTTTAAGATATTATTAGGTGATCTTGGAAAATCAATTATTTTTAAATATTTTTTTTCAAAATCACACCTTTTACCATCCCTCCCAAGCACACCCTTGATGGAGGTCTCATTAAACATAAAGGTTAGTTTTACTTATTTATACAAAAGCAACAATTTTCTTTAAATTATATAACCTTGATAAGTAATTTACTGTTTTAAAGTTAATCAATATTAAAAATAGTCACTTTTTAGACGGTTTAAGCAAATTAGTAATTTAGACTCGCATATAAACTTTAAAATCAAATTTTGAAAACCTACTTAGACTTGAATATAGCTGAAGTGATTAAGACATATATATCATCATCTAAGTCGGAGGTTCAAATTTCCACCTCAGATAATAGGTTTTAATTTTGTTTAATACAACAACATGTCGAGATGAGGGTTCAAATTCATGATCTTTTGGTTGGAGATATATATCTTGACAGTTGAGTGAAAGCTCATGTTCAATGTTTTTTATCTTCTACCTTAAAAACTATCTTGGTTATTAGCAATTTGTTTAATTCTCTAACATACTTTTAGATAATTGTAACAAAAGTAGGGTTGTCTAAACAAATTAAAATGATGCATACTGAAATGACTATTTGTTTTAGCAACGAGAGGAGTAGCTAATGTATCTTAAAAAATATCGTTATTATATAATTTTTGGATCGGATGCTGGTTTAAGTTTGTTAGGCTCTAATAATACTATATTATAATATCCATAAGGTTCCATCTCAAAGCTAATTGACATGATTGATGAGCTCAAAAGAGCCATCATCTTGAGGTGACATGTGGGCTAGCTACTTCAATTGATTTTGAAATAAAACCCCATGAATATTGATAATAAATAGTTTCAAAATTAGGGAATTACAAAAATAAAACCAAAAAATATGTAATTTTATATATAGCATTAAGTTCAAAATTATATGAGACCAAAAGGTCTTGAGTTCGAATCCACACTCTCACATGTTCTATTAAAAAAAGAAAAAGAAAAAATAACTTTTGTGATCTTTTTGAAAACTACTGATATTTTTATAAATACATATTTATTTTATGTTATTGGTATAATTTTTTTTTAATAAAAAACCAACTCTTTTTTTTGTTTGTTTTTAATTTAACTAAAGATTACAAAAAGTAATTTTCAAAAATTAAAATTTGAAAATATAAAATTACAAGTGTACTTGATAGTTGATATGACTAAATTGTTTTATATAGAAAATTTACACATCTATCAAATAATTAAACGGTCGTATTTTTTAATATTGTGTTCATCTCAAAATCAGTTGGCAAGGAAAGGAGTACGCTCTTTTGAATGCTTTGGACTCTGATACCATATTAATATTCATGGAGTTCCATCTCAAATTACTTGACAGTGAGAGGAGTAACCCAGTTATAAACATTTGTAAAGTCAGTTTTTTTTTTCAATATGAGATCCTTAACATGCCTTTCAAAATCGCGACTCTTTTAATTTATCGATCTTGGCCGAATCCTATTTGTTTTGGATCAGATGAGTTATTCTCTATTGTTTTTCAATCCCCTATGGTCCACAATCGAAAGGTAAAAAGAAGAAATATTCCAGAAGTTTAAAGAAGATCCATCTACCTTCCTTTGCAAAAAAAAAAAAAAAAAGAAGAAAAAGAAAGAAAGAAAAGAAGAACCCTAATGTTAGGTGGGAAATTTTGGCACATCTAGTTGACATGATCAAGCGAATTTAATAGGCACACATCATTCATCAACTATATAAGTTGAGATGATCGAGCCAATTTAATAGGCACGCATCAACTACATTTTCCAACTTTTATTATTATTAATTTCCACTAGAACTCGTTTTTAGATGAAATAGGAAATTTTGAAAAAGAAATTAGGAGCTTATTTGAGAGAAACGATTTAATTTTTGTTTTTAGAACTATTTTGGGTAGACATGAAAGATGATTTTGTAAAAGTTAATGCTATTGTGTACGATGTGTGAAGTTTGAAATCACTTAAAAAAGGGTTAAAATTGAATTAACTAACCCGTTGTCTATTCACCTCTAGAGTTAAAAAGTTTAATTTTTTTAGAGAACATGTGGGACGAGAATTCAAATTCACAATTTTTTTAACTAATTGAACTCAGCACATAAATTATTATTTATCTGTTTAAATAAACACAAACAATATTATTTATTTACGGATTGAAAATTTACAAAATTTGACTTCTCATGGTTTTGTTTCCCTAATTAATGTACTTCCATGACAAATAATATGAAAAACTCCTCGTAGACAAAAAGAGACAAATATTGAAAATCAATAAATTTAGTGATGGGGGTAATTGTCATACCTTGATTGATGAGCTTCAAATCTCAACCTATATATCTGTTGTACTAACAAATAGTTAGGTTAAAGTGATAGTGTAGTACATTTTTTCTTTGGTAAAATATACTTGTTAACGACAAATTTGATTAAAATCATACTTATTAACCAAAATTTTAAAATTAGTTTTCAAAGCAACTTTCTATTTCTAACATTTGACTACTTTTTAATTTTTTTTCCAAGGGTGAAAAATTAAACAAAGATGATTATATAGTAAAACAACAGAAATCACCTTTTCAATAGAATTTTAATAATAAATTAATTGAAATAGTAACTTTTTTCTTTAATTAAAGGGTGGGAGGATTCAATCTCTTGTTCATCAGATACAAGTACTAATTACTAGATAGTTACGTTGACTGACGATTGAAACTAGTAATAAACGTTTATCTATTATTTTAAAGTTTAATAATTTACATTGGATTGGATACTTGGAGAGGGAGAATTTCATTAGTGTGTCTTCCATCATTTCATGATCTAGTTTTGATCCTCTATTATCTTTTTTTTTTTTTTTTGAAACAAAACTCTATTATCCTCTATTACAAAATTATATCTCATAACCCACCACTTTTTACCATTAAAGAGAAATCTTATCTATCTTAAAATTTTTTTTTTCTACACAAATGTGACGACCATATAGCAATAGAATCTTGAGAGAGGAATAAAATTAAACTCACGTTGGTATTATCTTTATAGTTAATTTCTATTATGTTGTTTAATAAATAAATAAATTTCACTAATATTTTTGTTAGGTTAAACAAACCAACATCGAACAATTTTTTTGCTTCCACCATTTTTTTTTTCTCTTTAAAATATTTTTCTTGTTCAATACATAACTGCTATATATCCAAAGTGAGTCACTATCATGACAGTTAGATATAAACTGAGCCATACACAATAATTTCTCGAACCTCATATAAATCATTTGATTTTTGAAATAAAATTATTTATTATTATTTTTAAATGGAAGCCCATTCTACTATAAATAAAGATAGAAGAAACTTCGAACAAAGCATCTGAGCTGAGGCAGTGATACTTCAAAAGTCCATACTCTCTGTTGCTTTGCTCTTTGCCATTAATGCTTCTTGCTCCTGAAATGGAGGAAACAAGGAGACTGCTAGAAGATAAAAATAATGATCAGAAGGCCGTGGTAGGTGAAGATGAAGCTGCGGTCCGGGACCGACGCAGGCCGATTTTTCGAAGAAAATGGACAAGTTTAGACAAACGTTCTGCAGGTGCTCTTCTGGTTATGCATTTGCTTTGTCTCTTGGCACCATTTCAGTTCACCTGGCCAGCCTTCTGGCTTGCCTTTGTACTCTACATTATCACAGGCCTGTTCGGGTTGACGCTCTCATACCACCGACATCTCACGCACAAGAGTTTCAAACTTCCCAAATGGCTAGAGTACACGTTTGCTTATATTGGAGTCCATACTTTTCAGGTTATTCACGGTCAGATATTTTATTTTTTTCCCCTCTTATTGTTTTCTTTTAGGGTTTTCAAGCTTTTTTTATAATTATTATAGGGTGATCCAATTGACTGGGTGAGCACGCATAGATATCACCATCAGTTTGTTGATACTGAAAGAGATCCACACACTCCGACGCAAGGTTTCTGGTTTGGTCACATTGCTTGGATATGGGATTCTTATGGCCTGACTAAAAAGGTTTGTCCAAAATATGTTCGAGATTTTGAGGTAAGAGATGGAAAACGAAGTCGTCTAAGAAACATGTTTGTGGGATATTTGAAGTATGGAAGACCAAACAATGCGGAGGATCTACAAAAACAGGCCTTTTATAGGTTTCTTCGAAGAACATACATTCTTCATCATGTTGGTCTTGCAGTTGTCCTCTATGCAGTGGGAGGCCTTCCCTTCCTTGTTTGGGGAATGGTAAGATTTTATTATTATTATTATTATTATTTTTATTTTAAGTAGAATGTCTGTCATTTTACTTAGACAATTTAAGGAAGGTGTTTGCTTCAAATTATTTAATTTTATGTAGTTTAGGGTTAAGATGTGGGTGTGATTTTTCTTATCTTGGTTAAAAGTTTTCTAATACCACAATTTACACATAAACCACACCATGCACATTACCTTTTACTAACTATGATCCCACAAACCACTTATTATATAGTTTAATGTTTTTGTATAACTCTCTTCTTTTGCCTCAAAATCTAAATGCAATTACAGAAAATTCAAAATTTTAGATCTATTGTTTTGTAAAATCAAAGTATATTGCCAAACACAATTAAGATTTAGTAATCCCTAACTTTCAATATTATTTCTAATAGATCTTGGTCATCTAAATCGATTTTTTTTTGTTTTTTTTAATTATGACATTCCCACAATCTCTTCGAAGTGGAACGCTTTCATTTAGCCTCCTTATATTGTATGTTTCTCACGTTCTTTTAAAATGAAAGGTGTGATGTATCTTAAAAAAAAAAAAAATTTAAAGTACCTAATAGGTCCCTAACATATTTAACATTTTTTTAAGAAAAATTAACGGATCTATTAAATTTTGTATCCAATAAAATTCAAAACTTTTTATTTTGTGTTTCATTGGTCGAATAGTTCAATGATCTATTAGATTCAGAGTCAAAACAGAGACCTATTAAGCATAAAATTGAAATTTAGACACCAATTAGATATTTAATTTTTAAAGCTAAGAGACATATATTAGACACAAAAATTGAAAGACACCTCTTAAAATTTAGAGCGCTATCAACACATTTAAAAGTTTAGAGATTAAACTTAGTACCTCAGTTTTCTCATGGTATCATATCAATGTAACACATATAATACTTAAAAAAAACCATGCATGCATGTATATTAAATCTTATAACGTAAGAATTTAATTGTGTTTTGCGCCCTTAAAGTATAAAAGAAGAATTCAAGCCAAAAGGCAATCAATGAAGTGGGATTAAGAGAAAGTGTACATTAATAATTGTGTTTGATTATATATATCAGTATCTAAAGGGCTTTAATTAATTAATTAATTAATTAATTGAATGAATGCAGGGTGTGAGGACTGTATGTTTTCAACATGTCACTTTCTCTGTGAACTCTTTAGGCCACATGTGGGGAAACCAACAATGGAACACTGGCGATCAGTCGAGAAACAACTGGTGATTATGTCGATATTTCTTTCATTTATTTACATGAGATTTTTTCTTCTCTTTGGTTTCAGGTTTTTTTGGGCACTAGTTTTTCTCTTGACATTTTTTTTCCTTCTCACTTGTGTAATATATTGGGATATTTAGAACTCGTTTCGTAATATCCTCGCACTTCTTGTTTCTCGTTTCCAATTTTGCTAAGAAATCTAAGTGTTTTTCAACTCACTTTGTTTCTTCTTTCTCGTTTTTGGAACATTCTTATAATTATATAGAAATTTTGGAAACAATCCAAACTAGTTTCTCTTTTTTTTTTCTTCTCATTTCCAATTTGTTCCAAAACATAAATAAAAAGATTGTTTTATCATACTTGAATTCTTAGAAGTTGGAACCACGTGCAATACATTTTTCTTCATTAAAAATAAAGAAATAAAACAGGAAGGTTACCAAACGAGCCCTTTAAGTCTGTTTAGTTGGAATCTCTTTATTTTTGTTTTTAGAGATTCACTGAATGTGAATGAAATGGATTGAGTGAATATGTGTTGGATTTGGGAGATTCATTTTTTAAATATGTTTTTAAATGATGTGATCCAAACCGTAGAAATTCTAAAATAGATTTTTTTTATGTTTGTTAAAATTAAAACATGTAAAATATAATGTATTTTAAATTCTATAACATTGTAAAATAATAATTATACAAAATTCTTAAAAAATGTTGATAAATGGCTTAATATAATTTTAGATTAAACTAAATATTTAGTTTGTGATCCATTTTTTGAATTGAGATTCAATTACTAAATCCTCCACCAAACACATATCTGAAACCACTAAAACAAATAATACAACTATAGTTTTTATTGAATCCCTTGTTTTCAGATTTTTGTTTTATGATTACCAATTAAACGTACTCTTAAATTTTCATCTTTTCATGTCGATATTTTCATCGATATTTACGAGCGAATTGACCGATGATGATGAAATGATTGCAGGGTGTTGGCAATGCTTATATTTGGGGAGGGGTGGCATAACAACCACCATGCATTTGAGTATTCAGCTCGACATGGGTTAGAATGGTGGCAGCTAGATGTAACTTGGTGGGTTATCTGTTTGCTTCAAGCTCTAGGGTTGGCGACTGATGTGAAATTACCCTCTCAAAATCACATGCAAAAGTTGGCCATTCAACCAAAATATGAGTGAATGATCGATGATACAAACGCTTTGTCATTTAGTCGATGATAAAAAATGTTTGTTTACTTAATAAGGGTCATGGAAAATAGTTATCAAATACTTTTGTTTTTCAAATATGAAGTTTCAAATTAAAGCCTTTAAATTTAAAAGCAAGAATGCTATACTTATTATTCCATTTAATATCCGCCAATCTAATATCTACCTCAGCTAACTTAATTGTGTGAGTGTTATACATGTTCACATCAGTAAAATTTTAAAGTTTCAATACTATCAAATTTTTATATGATTAGAAACTAAATTGAAAAGAAAAAAATAAACTCGGGACTAAGATATATATTAAGATCAAATTGTTGGAAATAAATAATAGATTTTTTTTAGTTCAACTAGAGATGGAGATAGAACCATCGGTCTTTGAGATGATAATAGTTGTCTTATCCATTAAACTATTGAATTAGTTTAGTTAATTTTAATCTGATGAAATCTTATTAGCTTCAATCATGTGATATTTGAAAAAAGGAAGTTTTGAGCTGGATGGAAAAGATTAATTAAATAATCCGTCAATAATATTAGGTTCAATCAAGCAGTGTACTTTTTGAGTGTTCGAACCAGTTAATCTCATAGGGCAACCACTCGATCCTACAACATTTTATACCAAAAAATACATGGAAATTACTAATTCCTAAAGAAATCAAGGAGTATATTTTAATATTTCAAATACTTTAATAGTCCATAGATTAATTACTGCCAACCATTTACGTATTTAGGAACAGATGAAAATTCTAGACAAGAAAAGCCAGATTCCTTTAATGCAAAAGAGGACCATTGAAGAAGAAAGTATTTGATTATCAATTAAACAAAAAAATTGTTTTTCACATGAATAATTATATCACGAGATTTCTACACTAACTTGTTTCCTGGAGTTAGAACTTTTATTTTATTTTATATATTTGTAGAGCGAATGCAATCTCTAGTCTTGAATTTGATTGAAGTCTAATGCGCTTCAAAAGTTTTAAGTTTTTAAAATTTCAAATAACTATTCGGCACGAGAGAGATTTCAATTTGCTCCCTAAATTCTCCAACAAATGATAGGGTTATTTTGGATTAAATCCATAGAGTTGAGTTTTATTTAGGTCATGGGTCCAATTTAATTTCAAAATCTAGGATGGGGTGATTTTGGACCCTACCCTCTATTTGTGTTATAGGCCCAATTTAATTTTTAACAGATTTGAGTTTCCCTAATTTTAGACCGACTCATAAACTGTGACTCTATTTAGGTTATATATGCCAATTTAATTTCAAAAGGTTGGAGTTTGGGTGATTTTTGTATCCGACCCCGACCCTAAACTTGAACTTGAGTTTGGACTCAGCTCAATTATTTTAAGTACTGGATTTAGACTTATTTAAATTTGGTAAGTCTATTATTGATCTTACTTTTTTTTTTTTTTGAAAAGATGTACCATTCATTAGAGTATGTGAGAAGCATCCAAAAAAGAAGAGGCTTTAAAGAAAGCACTCTAATGGGGAGAAATGGTAACCTATTATCGATCCTACTACAATAATCTTATGGTAATTTGGGTTTTGGGTCAAATTATTTTTGGATTGAATTGGTTTTTGGCCCAATTTTCACATGACCTAATTCGACCAGTCAAATCTAATCCAAAAGGCCCGGACATGTCTCTTATTTGGTAATTGCCATTTTTTTGCCTTTATTTTATAATTGACTATAAATATATATATATATCTTTTGATATGAAAAGTACCATTTCATTAGAGGTATGTATAATTGACTATAAATTTAATAAATATAGTTTCATCGGTAATGATGTGGCCATTTTTTATTGACCCAAATTTTATGATTGTAGGACTAGATGTTTTTCTTAAAAATGATACCTCACTTATGGGAAGGAAATGATATTACATGGAAAATGATAATATAGGAGTTCGAACATAGAACCTCTCGTCCATCTTAAATATGATAAGTCACTAGTATGAATCCAAAAATTTAAGTTTATATACCAATACCGAAGATGGAAACAAATACAGTAACAAACATGATGAACAAATACGAACAAATACAGTAACAAGCATGATGAACAAATATGGTGAACAAATGAATAAATATAATGAACAAAGAAAAAATATGGTGAACAAATGACCCGAAGTTTTTGGCCATTGAGTGGCCTATGAAATAAGAAAATTTTAGTGATATTATTGATATCTTAAGAATTGTGAATAAAAGATTAAATATATCATAATCTATTAATTTAAGCTTTTAGATATGAAAAGTGAAAAGTCTTGAGTTCGAACTATTCATTAATATTCGTGGGTTCCATCTCAAAATTAATTGACTATGAGAGGAGTAGACCAGATCTATTATAAACTTTGTTAGGTCCCTTATCTTTTCAACGTGCGATCTTCAACCCTACTACCATGTTATTTCCACTCATATCATATAATAGTCTATTTATTTAGACTATATTTGATTGGTCTTGTGCTAATTTCATGGAGTGTTAAAAAATATTAATGAAGATTAGATATACCACGGTCAATTAACTAAAGTTTTGGTAATTTAATTTAATTTAATTTTTTATTTTTGGAAATGGTATTGGCCTTAAAATATTGTTGGATTTTGACAAAATATTGGAATGAAAATTGTCCATGCAGAATACAAAGGATGGTCTCCAATATTAGAAGTTGTCCCACATCAAAAAGGTACTTCCAACTACTATAAAAGGAGTTCAAATGGATTGTAATAATTTTTCACCTATACATTTTTCCTGGGCCGTGGTTTTCTCTCCGGTTTGAAGTTTTTCCACATTAATTCTAGTGTTTCTTTATTTTATTGCTTTCCTTAAATTTCTCAGTTATTTTCCATTTATTGCTACAATACAAGTAGGAGATTTTTTTCCCATCAAATATAAATACATCAATACAGATTACTCCAAAACATTGATATGAGTAGGGACATTTTCTTTAAAAGGATGGCCATTCTTCAAGAACCTTACTTTTGTAGGTGCACATTTTCCCATCCTAATGGTGGGGTTTTTTTAATGGAATTATCAATACACATTTGATGCAAATTAGGAGAAGAATGGACGTCCATAATTTTTTTGGTTCAGCTCCCATTCAGAAGTGTCATTGATGGCAGGCCACCTAAAACAGTGTTGAATATAAAGTTTGTGGCCCCATTCAAATTTACTAGCCATTTGAAACCCTGTTCCTAATTAATACCCCAAAGTAATGGCCCTCTTATTCTGTTTCATGAACAAGTTTGGAGTGAAAAATTCTCTTTTGAAATTCATGAGGCAGATTCAATGTGTGACAACTTGTACCATTTGGGTGAGCACACTCTCTCATTATGTTTTAGATTTGGGATCAAGGCTTATTGTGGTATTTTGTTTATCTCGTGATTTTACTTTTATTTTCACTCAAAAGTTTTCATAGAAATGTAGGTTAGGGCTTTATTTACATTTTGTTCTTTATTAATTAATTTGACAGCACAGCTGTGAAACGAATATATGTAAATATTTATGGGGCTGACCCAGTTATTGTACATACGTACTTAATGATGAATTCAGAATTTTTCTGGAAACTTTTCTTGTGCAATTTGCTGAAGAAGGCTTCTAGAAATATTTTTAAGAGTCTGTATGTGAACGTTTTCGTTTTTTATAATTTTTATTAATGAAGAAAAATAGAATTGTATGTCCTAAGATTTAAGAATAATAAAACTATATTTTTATTTGTATTTTGGAACAAATTTGAAACGAAAACAAAAACAAGAAACATATTTTTTGTTTCTATGTAATTTTGATAGTATTTATAAAAATGAGAAACAAAAAACATAAATAATTATCAAACGCTTAAATTTTTTAATCACATTGGAAATAAAAAACGAGAACTTACCAAACGCATCATATGATGATCTCTTTCTACTTGTTAAAAATAGGACCAAATATAATTTTTAGTTCAAATGTTTGGAGTATTTTTTAATTTGATCCATATTATTATTATTATTTTTTATCTAATTTCGTATGTTTTACTATTTGTTAATTATATCCTCCAAATATTAAAGTCGACAGATAATATTTAAATTTAGGAAAATTATTAACATATCTAAGAGAGAGAAGTTTTTAATCTGTCATCCAAATTTCTATACGTTAACAAAAACTTTCAATTTTTCCTTTTTATTTTTCATTTTATTTGGGTGGACAAATTGCATGCTAGGTGTAATCTTATTATCAATTAATTTCAACGTTAACTTATGAAAATATTGAAAAAACCTACCACGTAAAGGACTAAACTGAAACTATTTAAAACATAGGGACTAAATTGAGATAAGTAATATCTTAAATAGTTAAGCTCTGTTCATTTCAATCTAAAAATCTTAATAAAATATGTCAAAAACAGTATCAATTATGAAATACTATTAGACACTATAATTTAAATATTATCTTCATCCGCATAATTAAGAACAAATTTTGATAATGATTTTGTTTTTAGGAGTTATGTTTGCTTCCTCCCTATATCTTTAATATTTTTTCATATATATATTTTTCTGATAAACACATTTGAATTCTTTTAACTAAATCAAAAAGTAGAGACAAGTTTTCTAAAAAAAGCTAAGTCTCCTTAAATAACAATTCCATTTAATTAGTTTTCTGCCAGTCTCTCAATTTATTTGTTATACTTTTTCACATATTTTTTTTTATAAACACATCTAAATTTTTAGCCAAATTTCAAAATCAAAAAAACAAAATTTTTAAAATACTTTTATTAATTTTTAAAATTTAGTTTAGATTTTGAAAATATTTTTAAAAAGAACATAAAATGCATAGGTCGAAGTAGTGTTTATACTTAAAATTTTTAAGAATAGAAATTAAAAGATAAAATAGTTACCCATTGGATCTAAATCTTTTAGTTTTTAAAATTTAGCAAAATCTTTTTAAAAGGTAGATTATATATGTTTGAGATAGAATTCACAATCTCATAGTTGGAGATATATGCTAATTACCGTTGAATTGCTCATTTTTGCTATGTAGTAGTGTTTGGAAACATAATTTTGAAAAACAAAATAATTATAACCCTAAGCTCAAAATCTAATATAATTCTCTCTTTGGTACTTGTTTCACAATGATAGTTCACGTTAGAAATTTATGAACATAAATTAGAGCGTGTTCGGGAGTAATTTTGGTATGGTCAAAATCACTTTTGCTATAGTTAAAATCACTTTCCTTTTTATTGATCATGTGTGACAAGTTCAAAAATTGATTTTAGGAAAGTTTAAAATCACTTTAAATTGATTGTTAAGGTATCAGTTGGATGGTGATTTTAAATTGATTGTTAAGGTATTTGGTGATTTTAAAAAGTCAATTGTACATAATTTTTTTTTCAAAATCACTCATTCTACCATCACTCCCAAACACACTTTAATATCCAAGTGTACTCGTGACTTGTGAGAGAGAAGTAATAAAAAAAAATATTAAATGATGAAGTTTACTACAAAAAATAATTTAAAATTTTGGGCCAATTAATAGTATTAAAATAAGAGATCTAAAGTGCATTATTATTATTTTTTTCACTTTTTTATATCAATATACATCTAGAGCCTTAGGCCCTTAGATACATTAATAATTATCTTTGAATTGAATTATATAAGTCATTAAATGATGTTTTTTTTAAAGAAAAACCTTTTTTTATTGAAGAGGTAGGTAAAAAACATAGAGGCTACTAAAGGTACTCCAATTTAGAGCAATAACAGACATAATTATAGAAAACGGACGATTTAGTTGATGAAGTAGCAATTCTGAATTGTTCCAAAGCTGAACTATCGTCCCAGATATCATAATTAAAAAAGAAGCGATTTAGAAGTCATTTAATGATGTTACCAAACCCTAGTTGATTGTGATATCAATTTTAATGGATTCTTTTTATAAAAATATCTTGCCAAAAGTGTTCTCCACTTTTTCAGCATCCATAAATGAAAGGTGTGGTGGGTTATGTGAAAAATTTGAAGAAATCATTAGTGTATTTTGGGTGATATTATTACTAAAAATAATTGTAAAATAATGACGAAATCGTATCTTCCGAAAGCAATAATAATAATAATGGAGTCATTTTCATAAGATCGTAATCTATTTCTTCTACCATGCTATAGGAATGAAGAACGCTCATCTCTCATGATACGAAGAGATAAAAATTTTAAAAGGGATTTTGTAATGGGTAGGTAATCATTTTGCAATTTATGTAAATATAGTAACAATTTTTTAATTTTGTAAATATGTCAAAATATCTGAAATTCTTATTTTGGTTTATTTTCTGGGTGGTTTCAATTTATCCAGTATATCGAGATAATGGAACCAAACTAAGGAGAATATTTTTTCTTATAAGGACAAGGTCTTTTTGAAATTTTCCTTAGCTTTTTTATTTTCCTTTATCCTTTTAGTTTTGTCATATCATCTGTTACAAATAGAGACATATGAGTCATTTGATTGATGTGTCCAAATAGAGAGTTGTGAAAATTGTCAAAGAAGAGAGAGTTTGAGAGCTAAATACTTGTATATCCGTTCGAGAGTTTGAAAGATTTGTAGAGTGATTCGTGAGCGTTTTCTATATGGGGGAAAACTGAGAGAAATCATTGTAAAAGGCTTGGGAGATTCTTCCTAACATTTTTAGTAGAAAACGGTAGCACATAATTGGACGTAGTCCACATTGAGTGAATCAATATAAATCCATCATTTAATTTTCTTCTCCCTAATTTTTATTTACCGTTCTTGTTACGTAGAAATTTTAGATTATTTTATATAATCTTTTAAGTTGTTAGTTCCAATTTGAAATTTGAATTCCGCATTAATTGGAACCACAACCTGATATGGGATTAGCTAACAATAATATTGTGTGCATTTGTGTTTGAGATAATTATTAGTTGGCTGCATTTTTTACGACAATTAATTCTTGATCTACTACATAATTGACGATATACCTACTACAAAGTACATCAGTTATAACTGATATACCTAGTATAAGTACATGAAAGTATATAAGGTATATCTTTCTGTGCGTATATTAGTTATAATTAATGTATTTTTCGTATGAGATAAACCTTGATTATCCTTGATGTCTTTCATACTAAGATTGTCGATCTACAAACAAATCACTTGATCATACTAGGTATATCAATTTTTTTTTTGGATAACTGGGAGTTGGAGTTTTGCTCCCATATACCTAAGGACACCCGTGCCCACCTTAAGGCTCAGACTCAAGAAACATTAAGAATTTTTTGTATTAATCTCACCCAAAGATATACGAACTTGAGATCTCTATGTTGGTAAACAGGGGCCACCCCTTGAGGTACTAAGTATATCAGTTATAACTATTTTTTTTTATTATAACTAATGTACTTAATTCATATAAGGTATATCAACTAATATATCTTGATGTACATCATACTAGATATATTAGTTATAACTAATGTACTTTGTATAAGATATTAGGGATCTCACATTGAAAAAATAAGTGATTTCACAAAAATTTAGAATAGACATGGGCTACTCCTCTCATAACCAATTGATTTTGAGATGAAACCCCAAAAATATTGATATGAAATCATAGCGATTGGTGAGCCCAAAAGAGTCACTATCTTTAGGGGCCTGTTAAGAATCCCACGTTGAAAAGATAAGGAACTTAACAAAGATTTATAATAGATATGAACTACTCCTTTTGTTTCCAATTAATTTTGAGGTGAAAATCCATGAATATTGATATAAGATAAATCAATTATAAATGATATGCCTAGTATGTGGTAGATCATAGTATATCAGTCATAATATACATAGTATGAAGTAATCAATATATACTATTTATTATAACTGATATAATTGTATATGAAGTGTATCCATCAGTAATATACTTAATATATCTAATATGAATTACATCAATGTACATCAAATTTGTTAATTTTTTTTTTCATATGTTCCTAATATGAGAAATTATTTTTTTTCTTGGAAAATCTTGAGTATTCATCACAATTTAGACGAGTGATAAGATAAAATTATTTTATGCCAAACTTGTTAATTTCCTTAGATGTTTAAGGTCAGTTTATTACTTGAACATTTATTAGATACCCTATAATTTAATGCACCAGCTATTGTGTGAAGGACATTTCTAATTTTAAATGATAGAAAATGTCAAAGTTGTCATTTCCTTGAACAGTTTCATCTGAGTTAAGGAAAGAGTTTCTATGATTATATTATCTAAATTTTCTAATTTTACGTAAAACTATACTTTCAGCTCAGGATTCCAAATGAAAATTTCTTGGTGAAGTAAAATATAGCATATCAACATTCAATCCAAATGGTATATAAAACCAGGTCCATAAATGATATATCAATGTAATTCAACGCACATAATATATTAGTAATTAAATAGGACATATCAAAAGTTCAAATGGTATATTAGTACACGTATCAATAATTTTATCATATTCGTAAATATTTGGGTTTTGTGCAAAATATTGGAATCTTATTTTCGGTTTTCTAGCTATTTAGATTTTGAGATACATCAATATATATTAAATCAGGTATATCATTAGTATATCTTTCATTCATATAAGATATATCATTATAACTTATTTACTTGATGTACTACATACTATGTATATCAATTATAACTAGTCTACCTTAAACGAATTTATCTTAGCTCTTTTGGATCAATAGACCAATCCATAATGGTTGAGAAATATTTCTAGATTTATTTATTTATTTTGTTGGGATAGAAAATGGTTCCAACTATTTTTAATTAAGACTTCTATTAAAAGTATAAAGACAACTTAAATATTTTAAAATAAGGACTAGAATGATATTTTAGCCTAACTCTCAAAATAATAATACATAATGAGATCAAATCTTTTGAAGAACATAAAAAGGTAAATTTTATTTACCATAATCCAAAGACAATATCTAACCTTCTATGTGTTGTATTGGACTAAAACACCATCATCCTAGGTTGGTTTAAAGGGTACTCAAGGAAATTCAAAAAATAGATAGACGTACTAGGTTTAAATCTCATGATCGTCACTTGTTAAGGATTTCTCATGAATAAAAAAAGGGACCTTATATAGTTTTATAATAAATATACGTTAGTTTTGAGATGAAACTTTACGAATATTAATATGGTATCAGAGTCCACAACGTTGAAACGAATATAAAATAGAATCCAACCAAGATAAGACGAAAAGAATTGATTCTGAGATGGACGTGCAGATATATTAACACGAAGAAAGAAAGAAGAGAGCAGCCGGAGAAAAATGCACTCATAAATTGATCCGTAGAGTTTGCCATTCGTATCTCAGACAGAACCTGACACCACCTGTCCTATTTTGTCAGTGTTTTTTTTTCCAAGAAGATAATGCCTTTAATTTTTCACAACAATAAAAAAGGTAACATGCAAAATTTGTCCTCTGCATTTAATTTATACACCATCACCAGCACAAAACGAGTCTGACTCGGTAACTTGGTTATTACTTAGGTAAATATGATAGGTTTAAACTTATTTTTTTCCTCTCTTCGTTTCTACTTGAACAAGAATATGATCTACAATATAAGTATAGTTCCATGATAATAGTTCCATGATAATTGATAGCTGCTTCTTCCTTCAAAGTTAAAAGTTAAAACCTTCATCCACTCAATTTATTGTATTAAAAAAACTACACCATTCAAACTTCTACCCATAATGATATGACAAATTTCCAAATAAGAGAAGGTTCTAGATAGTAAATTTAAAAGCTTTAACCATTGAGTCAATCTTTCATAATTTTCAACTAGTATTTCGTGAGGTAGGAGTCGTGTTGCTTGTCTACATTTATTATGTCCTTTGAATTAATATTTTTACTGCAAAAAAAATCAATGGTATAGTTTAAAACCTTCAAACTCAAGGGAGGAAGTTGTAAAAGAAGAAGAAGATCGATGTTGAAGATTCCTTCCAGAAAAAAAAAAAAAAATCAGAACCATCACAACGGCAAAGAACCATCAAAGCAGTAATTGGTGATTGAAAGAGTGTCAACCTAACCGGCAAATTGCCTTAAAATGAGCGGATTAATTGCCCAAGAATCAGCTCATAATTGATCCTATTTCCAACTCATAATTAGGTTCAATTCTTTGATAATTTTGGACATTACCGTTAGAATTATTTTCCTTTGATTATTTTCCTTTTGTACAGCAATCATAGGTTTACTGTTTGTATTTTTCCTTATTAGTTTCATGCCGTCTATGTGCTGATTAAAAAGGGGTTACATTAGTAACCATGTAATCAAGCTTTTCAATCTTTTCCCTCAAACTTAGTACTACTAACTATTTATTATGGAAATCTCAAGTTCTACCTCTAGTAAGAAGTCTTGGAGTAGAGCATCATCTGACCAATGGCTGCTCAATAGAGTTAGACACAATGGAAAAATCAGAATCAAAGCTCACTCAAGAGCAGACTTGGCTCAATAATGATGGTTTGTTAACTTCTTAGTTACTTGGGATCATCTCCGAGGAAGTTCTAGCAATGATCGAAGGATTAGATACAGCTTATCAAGTATGGAAATCTTTGGAAGATACTCTCCTAGCCATTACCAAAGAAAATGAAATTCATATCAGTGAAGCTCTACACTATTTGAGGAAATGGAATATGTCACTTGATGAATACATCAGGAAATTCAAATCCTTGAGTGACAAGCTTGCTGCCATGAAGAAAACATTGAATGATTTAAGCAAGGTATTCACTCTAGCTCGTGGCTTGGGCAATCAATATAAAGAATTTCGGATTGCTATGTTGTCAAAGGCCTCATTTCCAACATTCAACTAATTTATCTTAGCACTAAAAGCTCATGAGCAACTACATGTCCTTGAAATGGAAGAAGAAAAGATCTCTCCTCCGGAAGCAAATCAAGCCTATTACAGTCAAAAGGGAAGAGGCAGAAGTAGAGGATGATATTACAACCCAAGAGGAAGGGGAAGAGGAATTCATTTCAACACCAGACAAAATGCTCAAAACCAAAATCCATCCAATTTTGCTGCTTCTAAATCAAATATTTACTCTCCCACTCAAGGATTAAATCAAGATAACAATATACAATGTCAAATCTGTGGAAAGACTAACCACTCGGCTTTGAAATGTTGGAACAGATTTGATCATGCATATCAACCTGAAGAAATTCCAAAAGCACTGGCAGCGTTGACATTTGAAGATGGAATGGACTCAAATATATATGCTGACTCCGGTGCCACCTCTCACATTGTCAATGATTTAGGTAAAGTTTCTAAAACTCAAAGGTATATAGGGAAGGAAAAACTCTATGTTGGTATGGAAATGGATTAAATATTACTCACATTGGTCATGGAAAACTAAAAACCAGACATGGTGATTTAGAATTCAATAATGTGTTAGTTGTTCCCAAAATTAAAAAGAATCTAATATCTATTAGTAAGCTAGTTCATGATAATGATTGTTCTATCTCATTCATTGCTCATTATTTTGCTGTTAAGAGCAAGGAGGGGCAAGTACTAGCAAGGGGACATAAAAAGGGAGGACTCTATGCTTTGGATCAACAAAGACCACCTGCTGCTGCTTATTTTGCTGTTTCTAGTCTAAATAAACTGCCTTTCTCTATATGGCATAAACGTTTAGGCCATTTGAACAATAGTTCTATTAAGCATTTGACTAATAACAACTTTATTAGTGTTTCTGAATGGAAAAAAGCTACTACTATATGTGAAAGTTGCCAATTTAGCAAAAGTTGTAGGCTGCCTTTCTCAATGAATTATGAAATAAGCTTGTTGCCTTTGATAAAATACACTGTGATCTATGGGGTCCTGTCCCTACTCTCTCCTTCAAAGATTTAAATACTATGCAAGCCTTATAGATGATCTTCTAGGTATACATGGCTATTTCCATTGAAAAGAAAATCTGATTTTTATGAATGTTTTGACAAGTTCTGTAAGATGATAGAAACTCAGTTTGAAAGGAGAATCAAAGTATTTCAAACAGATGGAGGAAGAGAGTTTAAATCCTTGAAGCTCGAACAGCTGCTCGAAGAAAAAGGCATTCATCATCAAATGTCTTGCCCACACACACCACAACAAAATGGAGTGGCTGAAAGGAAGCATAGACACATAGTGGAAACAAGTTTGGCTTTACTCTTTCAAGCTAATATGCCTTTAAAGTATTGGGTTGATAGCTTCTTAACTGCCACTTATCTTATAAATAGAATGTCATCATCTATGTTGAAAATGAAAACTCCTTTTTCCATGTTTGTTTCATAAAGATCCAAACTACAATCATTTGAAAATATTCGGTTGTAGGTGTTTCCTTACTTGAAAAATATAACTAAGGACAAGTTTGAAAAGACAACCTATCCATGTGTGTTCCTAGACTATAGTACTTCTCATAAAGGTTATAGATGTCTTGAACCTGAAACTAACAAAATATACATCTCAAGACATGTCATATTTGATGAAGATATTTTACCATTTACTACTTCTTCTACTCACTCATCTCTTAACAACCAAAATTTAGATGTCACTAGTTATGCAGATAATCTAGATTGACAATTTCCTTCTACATCAAATGAAACAACTTCAAATGTCACAGGGCATCAAAAAACTATGCCTACTATACTCAAAGTATCAACACATTTTGATGGCACTTACTTGCTAGCGGATGAAAATCCCATCTCAGGAGTTGAAACAAATGTCCAAATGAACCATGATCAAAGGCAAGAAAACAATGATCAACAACAGCAAGCTGATGCCCCAAGATCACAAGAAAAGGATCTCACCAAATCCTTACTTAATGACTATTTAATTAATAATTTACTGCCTATTGATGCAAATATATAGCAGAACAACGAGACAATAAATGAGAAAGAACAGAATTTGGAAATCAATCACACATGTGACATCAGTGAACAAGAAATCTCAAACTCTATTCCTAACTCTATTTCTAACATTAGTGATTACTTGTTTGTTGATTTACCTTTTGATTCAGATTCACAACAAAATACAAGCACAAGCACCATTGACAATAATGCTGCCAAAACCAGTGCAGCTGACACATCTATTGATGCTCAAAATATACACCCCATGGTGACTCGGTTGAAGTCAAAGTTGAAAATTGAGAACTCATATCCTACGACCCTTCTTAGTGAGAAACAAAAAAGTGAACCTAAAAGCTACAAAACAGCACTCAAAGATCCAATTTGGAGAAAAGCCATGGAAGAAAAACTTAAGGTTCTTCATGACAATAAAACATTGGATCTCGTAAACAAGCCGAAGGACACAAACATTGTGGGGAGCAAATGGATTTGCCATCAAAGACCTTGGCCAGCTGCATTTTTTTCTTGGCATTGAAGTTCAACACATCCCAAATGGATATCACATCACTCAAAGCAAATATGCCAAAGATATACTCTCAAAGTCAGAAATGATGTCAGCATCACCTATCTCAACTCCTATGGCCCTAAACCCAAATACTTCTCACAAGAATGAGGAATTAATTGATGCAACAGCTTATATAAGTCTAAGCTCAAGTGGGATCACTTCAATATCTCACCCTAACTAGACTAGACATTACTCATGCAGTCAATAAAGTATGTCAACATCTACAACAACCTCAAGTGAAACATCTCAGGGAAGTCAAACGAATACTTAGATACCTAAAAAAAACCAGCCAACATGGCATCACCTTCTTTAAGAATAGTACACTAAATTTGTATGCATTTTGTGATGCAGATTGGGGTGGATGTCCAATAGCAAGAAGAAGCACCTCTGGCTACTGTGTGTTTCTCGGATCAAATCTCATATCATGGTCATCAAAGAAACAACCAACTGTGTCACGTTCCAGTTTAGAAGCTAAATATAGAGCCATGACAAATGCAGCAGCAGAACTCACCTGAATCACCTTCATGTCCGAGACTTGGGGATCACTCTTCTCAAAACACCTGAATCATACTGTGACAACATGAGTGCAATTCAAATGTCCAACAATCTTATCTTCCATGCTAGATCCAAACACATTGAACTAGACTATCACTTCGTTCGAGAAAAAATGGCTCTAGGCTCATTAATTACCAAGTATGTTCCATCTTACAATTAGATTGCTGATATCTTCACAAAACCTCTACCGAAGGCTACTTTTCGTAATTTATCGTGCAAACTTGGAGTTCACGAAATCCCTACCTCCAGTTTGAGAAATGAAGTAAAAGAAGAAGAAGATGTTGAAGATTCCTTCCAAAAAAAAAAAAAAATCAGAAACATCACAACGACAAAGCACCATCAAAGCAGTAATTGGTGATTGAAAGAGTGTCAACCTAACTGGCAGCTGCCTTAAAATGAGCTGATTAATTGTCCAAGAATCAGCTCATAATTGATCTTATTTCCAGCTCATAATTAGGTTCAATTCTTTGATAATTTTGGACACTACCGTTAGAATTATTTTCTTTTGATTATTTTCCTTTTGTACAGCAATCATAGGTTTACTATTTGTATTTTTCCTTATTAGTTTCATGCCGTCTATGTGCTGATTAAAAAGGGGTTACATTAGTAACCATTTAATCAAGCTTTTCAATCTTTCAACCCTCAAGTTTCTGATTAGTTCTTGAAGTGTGAATTAAATCTGTGTTTCTGTCCAAACACTGCTTAATTACCTTCTTTTTCAGAAGTATTGTCAATTAGTGTTGAGTTATACTCATGTTGGCATTTTTATTTGATATTATGTACACCAATGTAGATAATTTAACTAAAAATTAGGGGCACATGCCTCGTTCCCTTCGTGGATTTGCCCGTTTGCACGGTTATACAAGATATCTCTCTTTTTTTTTTGGAAAAAAGTATCATTTCATAGATGGGTATGTGAGGAATATACAAAAATAAAAGGCTCATACATGAAGATACTCCAATTTAAAGAAATTGATACAATAGAACAAGATATCTTAGCTCTGACCTCAAGGGTACTTAAAATCGACAATGACCATGCAAGCTATTTCCATGCACTATCAACGAGCTTATAGCTCGACGATTGTGTGTCTCGGTAGTATTATAAATAGATCACACGAGATAATCTATTCTTTGTTGGGTTTGTAAGAAGTGCAAACAAAGTCCCACATTAGCTACGGAAATGGGTGACCCATGGTATATAAGGGGGGACAATTATCTCCACTGGTATGAAACCTTTTCGATTTTAACCAAAAGCAAAACCGTGAGGACTATGCCCAAAACAGACAATATCATACCATTGTGGAGATACTTGAGGTGCTCGTAAATTTAGAATTGCAAGGACGATGATTTTGTTTTTCTTTCTTTACTCGTTCGAGTCCTTCAAGGTTGGAAAGGTAGATATAGTTTATCAAACTTAAAGATTTCCACCTACTCTGTTTGTTCCATTAAAGAAGTGTAATTATTGTTTAAATTAGCCTAATATATCGTAATAATTCATTCGATGTTTTCATTTTAGGGTTTCCTTTTTCTGACTTCATTTTAGGGAAAATATCTCTTTTCGTATAAATATATATAGAAATATTGGTACTGTATATTATAGTTGTGCTACTTAAGGTGTATGAAAATGATGCGACCATCCAAAGTCTCCCATTTTGGAAGGCGTTATTTTTCTCTTTCCATATAATATATATGAATAATACTATCTATTTATTTTAGTCTATAATTTTATAATAGAAGATAGTCATCCAAATATTTAAATTATTATTATATTGAATTTCCTTGCAATGACATAAATTTATATTTAATTACTTTAGTTATATACAGATTTTTTTTTCGAAAATAATAGAAAGATCAATGTTTATTGTGGACTTAAAAAAATCTATTGAAAAAAATCAACATAAATGCAACCACTATTGAAAAGTCAATTATTAGCGAACCTTCCTTTCATATTTTCTTAATTTCTTAAAGACCATTGGATAATCATTTCTGTTTTTTTTTTTTTTGTTTATATGTTGTTTTGTATTTTTAGTTTCCTGTCTTTAAAAAATAAAAATGATATATGTTTGGTACCTTTGTTATTTTGTTTTGAAAAAATGAAAATCAAACATATGTTTTATAATCATTTTTTATTTTCTATTTTTTAAAATTAGAAAATGGAAAATATAGGTTAGAGATAGAAAAAATAATGTAAAATATTAGAGATGACAACAGTGTGGGAAAGGAGTCGGGATGCCCTCTTCCACAAAATTTTAAATTCTCATCTCCAACCCGTTCTCTGATTTTGATAATCGAGGTCTAGGTTCAGGAATCCTCATCTGGGGGCGAGTATCTTCACAGTAAAAATTATTGGTTTAATAATTAATTTTAATTATTTTTAGAATTTAAAAAATAAAAAACAATAAGGATATATAATTTATATTATTTTACTAAAAAATTATTATTTACTAGTATAAATAATTAGGTAAATATTTACTCATAATTTAGTAAAACAATTAATAAAATATATATGAATTATTTTAAAAATAGAATGGGAGGTGGGACATGATGAGAAATTCATTTTCTGTTCTTAAAGTGCAGGCTCGATCTTACGAGAATTTTTGTCGTCTCTAATGTAGAGACATGAAAATAAATGTTTAGAAAAGAAAAACTTTTGAAAGAAAAATTTTAGAGAGAGTAAACTTTAGAGAGTTAGAGAAAAGTTAGAAAAATAATTTAGTGAGAGAAAAGTTAAAGTCAAAAATAAAAAATTCTAGAGAGAGTAAAGTTGAGATCAAAAGACATGTTAAATAAAAAAAATTAGAAAGAGAAAGAAAAATTATGGTAAGAACAAAATTTGGACAAGAAAAAGTTCAAAAAAATATTTGTTACTGAAAATAAATAAAGAAAATTGAAGGACAAAACATTTAGATAGAGAAAAGTTGAGATATATTTCTTAGAGAAAAAATATACTAGACAAAAAAAGAAAATTTATAAAATGTGAAATTTGAGAATAAGAAAGTTTGGAAAAATATTAAATTTTTAGTGGGAAAAAAGTAATGTGTTAGGAAAAAAAATATATATATATACTACTCAAAATTTTGGAGAGGGAGAGGAATATTAAGAGATGAAAATTTTAGAGAGAGAAATATAAAATTTTTTAAATAGAAAAATTTAAGTATAAAAATAGTTTTGAGGAGGAAGAAATTATTAGAGATAAATATGTCAAAGGAAAAAAAATGGAAAGAAAAACAAATTAGATTTTGAAAAATAAAAACCTACTTTTAAAAACCATTTTTTTTTGTTTTTTAAATTTATAAAGGATTTCAAAAACGATTTTAAAAAACAGAAAATATAAAATTGATTTGTTTGATTTGTTATCAAACAAACTTGTTTTTAAAACCATGTCAATAATTTGCTTCGATAATCTCCCCAAACATGTCAAATGCATATATTGCTTCAAAAATATCATTAAAAAAAAATACTTGAAAGAAGTTTTTCCAAAACTAAAATTAATGTAAATTGTACCAGGAGTCAATTATGTGTCAGAGAGATGAAGATTTGACAATATCATTTATTGAAAAGGATATTTTAATAAATTTTCATTATCAAATATATTTTTGCATAAGAAAAATAAAATTTGGACAATATACTTTATGTCAAATTATTAATCTGATCCCGATGTCTTATAAAAAAAAATTGATCCTATGGTTATAACATCATTTTAATTATAGTCTCCTCAGTCTTTAAAGGTTTCAATTTAATTTCTATGGCTAAGAGATAACTTCAATTTGGTCTTTGATTAGAAATTTTAAATTCATTCCGATTATAATTTAGTGTCAAAACTTCACAAATTATGCTATACTAACCCATTTTTTAGATTACAATATTGATGTTTTCTATTTGACTAATGGTTGTAATTTAACGTATATAAAAATTCACATAAATCCCATATTATCTTGAGTCGCTCCATTATTCTAGAATATTTGTTCATGTAGGTTTGTTTTATTTTGGTTTTCCTACCAAAATTAATATTTATTGTAGTTCATAATTATTCCCCTCAAATTCAATATCTCATGTGAATGTAAGAATTTTTTTTAATACAATAATACATGAGAGGAAGAATTCAAACTTACAACTTAACAATTGGAATTATTCTCGGTTCTACGCATCCAGTTTTCTTTTGCTCGAAAATTTATTTGTTTTTCATTATTTTTGCACAATTGGAATTTTAATACAATTAGCCTTAAAAATCGAGTCATGGACGCCAAAAGGCTATTGTTTTTATTTTTACCTAAATCAACTCTTTGGCAATAAATTCCTAATACCTCACTAAATTGAATGTCAGTTTATTTATCTCTTTAACATCCTTTATTCCTTAATTACCAAATGTACTACGTAGAAAATTTGTTTCATATAACAATTTGAATATAATTCCATTGGTATTTTCACAGATGGGTAAAAAATTTCGAAGTTCAAATTCCTCTATCTATATGTCGGTGAACTAATTAAAGAAAAAAAGAAGGAAGGATTAGAAGAAAACTTTGAAAAGCAAATCAAATTAAACAAAGTTGAAAGCACAAGGATTGAAATGACAAATCAATCTCTAATTTTCTTCTTTTGTCTTAAAATTTTAGCTTCGTAGATAGTCATTTATGACAGCTGAATGAGCCTAAGTTCACTCCTGTCCCAACCAACCGTAAGCCATAAATTCTAAGCATAAAAATTTCACTTCTTCATGGTTTGAAACAATTTCGTTTAACGGGCAAGGTGCTACTTCTGGAAACTCTTACAAAATTTTGAAAAACAAATCAAATTAAACTAAGTTCAAAGCACAAGGATTGAAATGGTAATTATTAATCTCTTTTCTTCTCTGTCTTAAAATTTTAGCTTCATAGACAATCATTTATGACATTTCAATGGCCTGACAATAAGGTCCACTCTTGTCCCAACTAACCACAAAGCCTTAAATACTAAGCATAAAAATTTCACTCTCCACGTTTGAAACAATGCTTTTTAACTATTGAATTAAATTTATCCTACCTATTAGCTTAATATAGTATCAGAGGGGGAGATCATGTGTTCGAACCTCCCCACAACAAGTGCAGAGGAGAGTGTTAGATAACCGATATATGAATTAAATTAACCTAATTTATTAGCTTAAACTTTTAGGTTGAGTGATGGTTTATTCATTTTTGAGATTCTGGAAACTCTTCAGCTTTGTTGGTTTAGTTTGAGCCTTTACGATTAAGTCTAATATATCTTTCAACTTTAAGATTATATCCCATAATTTTAAAAAAGAAATGAACTTGTAATTTAGTCCATACATATTTTAAAAAGATTAATATTATTTAGGTGTTTATCGGTAAATCGATATTGTTTCGTTTAACTCTCTCACTATAAATACATGAGTAGTAGAGAAGCAAAGAAAAGTTGCCGTGTTGTCTTAGCTTTTTCTTGTACTTTTCATCAATGGAGGCAACAAGGAAAGAGCTTGAAGATAAAAATGAGTATAAGAAGGTGGGTTTTTCAGATGGGATTGTGCTGAAGCCCAGACGAGGTTTCTTAAAGAGAAAATGGACAATATTGGATAGACGTTCGGCTGGTGGTATTTTGTTCTTGCATTTGCTCTGTCTTTTGGCTCCATTTCACTGCAACTGGGCAGCCTTTTGGGTTGCCTTTGCATTGTATTTTATTACAGGTCTATTTGGAATAACACTCTCGTACCATAGAAATCTCGCACATAAAAGTTTCAAGCTTCCCAAATGGCTCGAGTATTTGTTCGCTTATCTTGGACTACATGCCTTTCAAGTTTAGTGTTTTTTACTTTTGCAATGATGATCTGACATTATATTAATTCATTTTTTTTTTCTATTTTCATTGTTATTAATATTCATGGAGTTCTTGATCTTCCTATATGGTCTAATTGTGTTGGTGATGATGTTGTTCTTTGGTATGTTTGGTTGGAAAGAAACAAGCGATCTTTCACATCCTTTTTTTAATTATGATATATCTACCACTTCGCTAAACTAAAGTTCTTTTTTATAGTCTCTTTCTTTTGTATGCTCCTCACATACTCTCTAAGTGAAATTATTTTTCCTTTAGAAAAATTATTCATGCTCAAAACCAATTAACAACTAGGCGAGTAGTCCACTTATATTATAAACCTTTGTTAGGTGGTTTATCTTTACAATGTGGGATCCTTAACATGCCTTGATACCATATCAATATTAATAGTATTTTATCTCAAAATCAATTGACAATGAGAAAAGTAGCCTACTTATATTATAGATTTTTGTTAGATCTATTATTTTTTCAACGCGGATCATTACCAATTGTTTTATTCTTATTTCATATATAACTGTACATGTGTTAGAGTTATTATCATTTCTTCATTATTACTAAAATTTTTTATTCTACATGATAGGGTGATCCAATTGATTGGGTGAGTACACATAGGTATCACCATCAGTTCGTTGATACCGAAAGAGATCCACATAGCCCTTTAGAAGGATTTTGGTTTAGTCACATAACTTGGATGTTTGATGCCTATACTTTGACCAAAAAAGTTTGCCCCAAAAATGTTGAAGATTTCGAGGAAAAAGACGCTAAACGAAAGCGTTTTAGCAATATATTTGTGGCACAAGTCAAGTATGGAAGACCAAATAATGTGGATGATTTACAAAAGCAAGCATTTTATAGGTTTCTTCGAAGAACATACATTCTTCATCCCACTGCTCTTGCACTTGTCCTCTATGCCATGGGAGGACTTCCCTTTGTTGTTTGGGGAATGGTAACTTGAACACTGCTATCTTTCATCTACTTCCATTTTTAACATTTGAATTTCTGCATCCCCTATTTATTATGCATTGTAAAAGACAAGTACTTGTAATTAGTAATTAAAAGCTCCCACTTATTTATTTTTAGAAGAAAATTCAAACTTCTTCTTACTTTTTTATGCGATTATAATTCATTTTCATTGATCTATTTATTATATAGTTAGATCATGTTTTATAATGATGGTTTAGCTAGTTTATGAACTATTTTTTAATTTAAATTTTCACATTTTAAATACACCCTTTTAAATATTTACTCCTCATCATACACGAATATTGGTGTGTGTCAATTTTATTTGAATAATAAATTTTAAGAATGGTATATTAGTTCTAATGAGAGTTTGATATGATCGTTGATGGCATTGCATGGCAGGGGGTGAGGCTTGTTTGGTTTCTGCACATTACTTTCTTTATAAATTCTGCATGCCACATATGGGGCTACCGACGATGGAACACGACCGATCTGTCCAAGAACAATTGGTGTTGTCTCTTTCTCATGTTTCTGCTTTAGATTTGATTTGTTTTTCTTAATAATCATATTTATGATCAAATTGGTATTTTTGTTCACAGGGTATTTGGGTTGCTTGCGTTTGGGGAGGGTTGGCACAATAACCACCATGCCTTTGAATATTCAGCTCGACATGGTCTTCAATGGTGGGAATTTGACTTGACTTGGTGGGTTGTCTTGTTCCTTCAGACTATTGGATTGGCCACTGATGTGAAATTACCATCTCAAGGCCAAAAGCAAAAGTTGGCAATGGACCATAAAAGAATTTGATAGTTCTTTAAGAGATTGTCCAAGTATTGATGCTTTGTGAGTGAGTGTTTTTTTTCCTCCGGAAGTATTATCAAGATTAATGTTATTCCTGTATTAAAATTTTGTTAACTATTCCGTATTGAAAAGATAAAAGATCTAATAAGGGTTTATAATATAAATGAGCTACTCTTTTCATTGTCAAAAGGTAATTTTGAGATGGAACCCATGAATATTAATATGGTATGAGATTCTAAAAGCTGATCAGACGAGCATTCGGTTCAAAAACTGAGATTCGGTCAAGATTTGTGAACCCAAAAGGACACCATCTTGAGGGGATACTACTTCTCTTATTACAATGGACACTAATTTTGTGAGCGAGGGTGTTTTTTTCTTCTCTCCAAAACAATATGGATACACTTATATATGTGATATATCCATATAAGCATTTTAACATGTTTAGTAATACGATAACGCTCAACGGGTTCAGGCACCTATGTTTGACCAAAAGGTCGTGAGTTCGAATCTCCTACCTTTGACGCGATAACATAAGACCGTTGGAAAAGTTTCATCACCCCTAATTAATTATGCAACCTAAATTAAATATCAAAATGTGACTTCATCAAGATAGAAATCAGCTTCAATGTTGATTGGATTCTTCAACATTTTACTAACATTTCCAATACATTTAAAATACTTGTGTTCTTGTGTTCTTCTTACCGTATTGTTAGGATCGTGTCCTTACTCAAACGGAACAAACCAAGAGGATATGGTGATTTTAAGATATAACAATCAAAATGGTAATTTGCAAAATAAGGATAGGTTGTGTGCATTTTCCTATTGAGTTATGACACCGTTGAAGTGACTTATTTGTGAATATTATAAATAGCTTCATCAAAAATATTTATGTAGAAACATGAAAGTGGAGTGTCATATTCAATAATGTCATTTTATAAGCCTAAACTATATTATATAATTGTCATTTCTTTATAAATCCATTAAGAAATAATTTATATCACTAGAATGATGGAATGTGAGATTGGTATTTCTCATATTTGAGTTGTAGACTTCTTTCTATCTAGAGTTGAGTAATTCTAACTTACATGTCAAAAGTTACTAAAATATTTACACTCACTAGTTTTGTATTAAATATCCTATTTTTTCCTGAATTAAAAAGGTGTATAAGTGGTTCCCCATTTAGATCTTGAATATATAATGTGGGACGTCCCACATTATATTAAGTAGAAGAGCCGACTCTTCCACTTAAAAAGAAGAATTTAGTTCATTGTTAGACTATCTATGTATATGCAGTTATGTTTAGTTGTACTAAGATATGATTAATAGATGTAAAACAAATTTAATGAACTATGGTGAAGGATCAACCACACAAAATAAAAATTTGGTGAATAGTTGTCCAAATACACTTATAGGTTTTCTAATAAAGTTTTCTTACAAAAGTTAAAAAAGGTTATCTAAGGATGATTAACACGAACATAACTCCGTTATAATTGACACGTATTCCTTCTTTCGAAGTTGGAGTTCGACCCATAAATATCTCCAAATTATTATACTGATTACCGAAGGATGTGGGGCAACCAAAATTTTCAGTCATCTGGATGTCGATCAAGTATTAAAAAATACTCGGATAGATAGACCGTGGGAAGAATAAATGAGTTTAACTTTTTCAAACAAAATGTCTAAAATAAAAATTATTTTAAGGTGGGAGTTTATATTCACTCCTACCGGTAATTGAAATACGTACCCTCTGAAAAAGTAGAAAACAATATGGTAGTGCCATTTGTTATTTACTAGTAAGCAATAACTGCATCCGATGGAGGTGAAGTTTTGTAGTACCTTTAAAGCATAAAAGTATTAAAAAAATAAGACCGTTACAAATTATAATATAAATTATTTTTATAAAAGTGTCATTGATTTCTTAATTAATGTAATGTAAATTATTAGAATAATATAAATTTAAAATGACAAGTGACTTGATTACATATGTATTGGTTAATAATTTTTCATACTTTTAGTAATAAAATATAAAATTTGACATTTATAATTGTCTAGACATGTTCTTGTTTACATTAAAATTTCACTTAAAAGATTAATAAATTAAAATATATTTATTTAAATAATACAGATTAGAAAATTCTAAACAAAAACCCAAGTTATCTATCGTAGCCTAATAACTCAATAAATTTTATCAAATAAATTACAAATACATAAAAGAAAGATTAAACCCTTAGGTACACTCTTTTGTCTTCCCCTCACTCTCACGTGGTCTTTTTCTTTACCACATTAGCTTCCCCTCTCTTTCAGCAATTAAGTGTAACCAACGTCCTTCAATAATATAATAATATAATTCTCATAATCTTGATATTATTTTTCCTTTTGATTCTTCAACAAAAAGGAAAAATATGGACTAAAAGAGAAAACATATCTGAGGAAATAAAAAGAGAAATAATTTGTTATATACTTGTAAGAGATAATGAGTTATCAACATTTTAAAATTTTCTTATTAATTATAATTAAAAATAACTCATAACTTTTTTTATTATTAATTTAAAGAAATAGAAAGATAAAACTGCACCAAATCTAACTCTTTATATTACTTTTTTAATGATAAACTATTTACATTCTAATTTTACGCATAATTTAAAAATAAAATAATTCATGAAAAAACAATAAATTTGAGAGAAAATTAATGAGACAAAATAATGGGAAGAGACAGAAAGTTGTGAGGGGAATGTTGAAAAATTAAAGATTAATTGTCGAGAAAATAATGAAATTCTGGAGGGAGAAAGGGTGGAGAATGGGGGGGGGGGGGGGGGGGGGGGGGGGGGGGGCAAATTTGCCATAAAAATTGTAGATAAAATGGTGAGAGTGGCAAATAAAGTTTTTCTTAAAACTGACTCTTAGATAAGGGTATGAAGCTTCATTTTATGGAGACCGCTGATGAACCATGATTTAGGCCGACTGTAGTAGTAGTAGTTGATCATTGTACCGACAACGAACTCATATGTGATTGGTGATGAAATGAAACTGCAAGAATCAGGGGGAGAGAAAAAAGTTAGAAAATTTTATATGTTACCGGCGATAATATTTTTGAGAGTGTAAAAGAAAGATTTAGCACAAAAAAAATTTAAAGGGAAATAAGAGTAAAGAAAGAATAAATAGCTCAATAGTGAAAAATTATCATTTTATAGGGGTGGATAATGAAAGAGTTGCAAAACTCGTTGAAATTCCAAACTTTTACCATTCAAAAATTAAATATAATTAAAGGTTAATTAATTTAAGTTATTTTAACAAAAAATTTCATATTGCATTTTATAATTTAAATTAAATTAATATAATTTAGTAGTACATGATTTTTAAATTTAAAATTTTATATATAAATAAAATTGTCCAAGAATATTTTCTGAAAGATGGTATATGTTATTAATGTAATAGTTATAAATTTATAAATTCCTTTTTAAAAATAAATTTATAATTAAATATATTCAGACTTTCACATTTTTGTCATTTCAATTTTGTTTTTATCACGAATGCATCTAATTATTCATTTTAATATATTTTTACTTTTTTAAACCTAATTATTTAATCATAAAAGAATTATAACTTTTTAAATTCCATTATTAATTATATATTTAAAGATAAAGTCATTAATTTCATAATCAATTTTACGAAAAATAGAAAACAATTTTATTAAAAGTACTTTTCACATTATTTTCCTCATTCTTTTCCTAGTTCATTTTTACTTAATTAAAGGTATTAAAAAGAAAAAAAGAAAGAAAAAATAAGATGAAGAGGGGGTGGCATGAAAGATATGAGAGAGAATTAGTGAAATTTGAGGAGATTCGGACGGGGAGAAGTGAGTGGAATTTAAGAGAGTGAGGATTGAAGGACCAAATTGTCAATAAAATAATAGAGAAGACATTAAAATTAAAGGGCAAAATAGCAAAATAGATTATTCTTGCTTGTTCAAAATTTCTATATAAAAGGCACACTTATAAATCCGATATTTTTTTTCCTTTATTTTGATCTATATATTTTAACTTTGGTTCATTCTAGTTTTCATACTTTCAAAATGGTTGTTTTGGTATCTGTTTTTTAAAAAAGTAAGAATTTTGTTCTCTATTTGCAAATTTTTAATATAAATTTAAGACAAAATAGAAACTCTTTAATATAAATTTATAGTTCCGTTTTATGAAATTTAGTGAGTGATGCTAAAATTGTGATTAAAAAAAGAGATATGAATAAAAATGAAAGGCCAAAATTATCACTTTTCAAAACTACAATGATTAAAATTAACAAACATTGAAAAGTACATGGATTAAAATGAATGTTTTAAAGGTTCATATATGAAATAAAAAGCATAGAAACCAAAATCTAAACTTTATTGTAATAATAAATTGAATGCCCTAGGTTTCAGTTGAATAGAGCGAAAATATTAGGCGAGTTCCATTTTTTCCCTGCACAATCCATTTCCTATTTACTTGTAAGTTAGCTAGAAAATCGTGTAACATAAAAAAAAAAAGAAAAAAATAGAGAGAGAAAAGAAAAGTGAAAGGGACATACATGTTTTGAGAAATTTAAGTAAATTATTGATACGAACATTTATGAGTTTAGCCTCGAAATCAATCCATAGGGAGAGAAATACCTCATGTATATTATAAATTTTTGTTAGGTTCCCTATATTTTCATTGTGAAATCTTAAAATAATAACATTTAAACTATAAATCAAATAGAAATTGAGTTGAAACCCTAAATTGGAACCTATCTTAATAGTTATGTTTTGGAGAATTTTTTCCATTTATTTTAAAAAAATAATTTTTTAGTCGACATGAGTTTAACTTATGGGTTAAAATATCTATCGTCTTAAAAGTCGGAGTTTCAATCCTCTCTCGCTAAATTTAACGGAAAAAGGAAGGAAAAAAAAAACTCTGCAAACCTTAATAGATAAGGTTATTTATGGCAGTTCAACGTCTTGGCATAGAGTAGAGTAAAGCAATTCCTGCCCCAACTACACGCCATAAATACTCCTCGAAAGAAAATATTACTCCAATTAATTTACTCTTTTTTATTATTATTATTTTTTTAGGACAGAATCCATTAATTTGATTACTTTACAATACAATCAAGAGTTTTATGGAGATTGATAGTTTGAAGAAATTGTTTTAATGCAGACGTGATATAGTTATGATTTCTAACAAATTGTTTCCAATTTTTCCGACAAATATAAATGTTTAATAGCCGTCCTTCCTCTCGTTTCTCATTTTCGATAAATATTTTCATGGTTGTGTATAAAATTTTGAAAGAAAAAGAAAGTTTAGTGTTAATAAATACATCATTTTATCATTTTATATTTTTAAAATGCATAATAGTTTTATAAAACAATTTTGATGTCGCTTTTTTTTTAATGTGATATTTGAGAGAACAAAACCCAGAAAGGTTTACAAAACGCAAAAGGATGTCATCAATAAAAAAGAAAGATAAGGACCAAAGAAAGTTAGTAGCGGATTGATAAGAGGTAATGCTAATTATCGTTGAATTAGGCTCGCTTTCACGTTTTCAGTTTTAGTTTTTAAAAAACATAGTTACTGTTTGTCATTTTTTCCTTGTAAAGAAATATTTTTCTATTTATATTTTTTTAAAACATAAATAAAAACATTATTTTATCATTCCTTACTTGTAAAATATAGAATAAGTATCTAAAAAATAAATAAAACATAAAGATTTTTAATTTTAATTTTTTAAATTAATTTTCATATAAATCGTTTATCTTTTTAATTTAAAATCGTAGAGAAAAAAAAACTAGAACCAAATATTTATGTTTCTTCCTTCCATAATAAATATATATATAAGAAACAATAAATAGTTCCTTGTTTTCCTTTTATTAAGAAGAGAATAAATCAGAAACAAGAAACATGAGATGAGAAACGAGAAACAAGAAATAAGAATGTTATCAAAACGCCTCTTACCAAATCTAATTCTATTTTTTTTCTTACAAAAATAAGAAAACAAATGAAAAAAATCATCAAATGGGTCCTAAAACATTTAATAACCTTTAGAAACTAATTACGTCCACTTGAATATATAACTCAACTAGTTAAGACACCTATTTTCTACCGAGTCGTAAGTTCGAAATCTCCACCCCTATTATTGTGGTAAGTCTCTATAAATACACCAACAAGTAGGAGAAGAAGCAAACTTGGTTTGTTCTCTTGGCTAGCTGTTTTTTCTCTTGTGCTTCATCCATGGAGGCTACAAGGAAAGAAGTAGAAGATCAAAAAGATAAGAAGGTGGCGTTTTCAGTGGTTAAGCCAAGACGGCCTCTTCTTAAGAGAAAATGGACAATATTAGATCGACGTTCTGCTGGTGCTATTTTGTTCTTGCATTTGCTCTCTCTCTTGGCTCCGTTTCATTGCAATTGGGCAGCATTTTGGGTTGCCTTTGCATTGTATTTTATTACAGGTCTGTTCGGGATTACACTCTCGTACCATAGAAATCTCGCACATAAAAGTTTCAAGCTTCCCAAATGGCTCGAGTACGCGTTTGCCTATCTTGGAGTCCATGCCTTTCAGGTTTGTCTGTGTTGTACATTTTGAATATATTAAATGACTGGATTTTATGTCCCTGTAGACATTTTTGAATTGAATGTTAACCTAACAAGATATAAACCTTGTTTATTAATATTCACGGGTTTCATCTCAAAACCAATTAGCAATGAGAGGAGTAGTCTATGTCTATTATAAACCATTGTCAAGTCTCTTTTATCAATGTGGGATCCTTAACATGCCCCCTCAAGATGGTGCCTCTTTTGGGTTTATCAATTTTGGATTGGATCCCATTTTGGACCAAATGCTCGTTTGAGCTTGTGGACTCTGATACCATCTTAAGGATGAACAAACCACCACTCAACCCAAAAGGCTTAATGGGTTGGGTAAATTTAATTCATTTATATGGATTCTAACATTGTTTAGATTCTTGTGATATCATTTCTTTTTACCTATTTTGTACTAATGGTACACTAACTACTTCTATTACTACAACAACAATAATCGTTAGTAATTTGGATTTAGTTCTTTTTATTTTTATTATGTTACAGGGTGATCCAATTGATTGGGTTAGTACACATAGATATCATCATCGATTTGTCGATACAGAAAGAGATCCACACAGTCCTTTAGAGGGATTTTGGTTTAGTCACATAATTTGGATGTTTGATGCATATGCATTGACCGAAAAGGTTTGTCCAAAAAACGTTCAAGATTTCAAGGAAAGAGATGCAAAACGAAAACGATTTAGCAACATTTTTGTGGGATTTGTCAAGTATGGAAGACCGAACAATGTCGAGGATTTACAGAAGCAAGCCTTCTATAGATTTCTTCGAAAAACATACATTCTTCATCCGACGGCTCTTGCAATTGTCCTCTATGCAACTGGGGGACTTCCCTTTCTTGTTTGGGGAATGGTAAGTATTATTGCTTTCAACTTTTTTTTAACATTTCTATGTTTTGTGTGGAAAATTTTTAGTACTTTCATTTTTTTAAATATGTCAAAATTAATTATTTGTCATGCAGTACAATTTCTCTAAAACGATGTACCGACCGATGATGTGAATGGAGGCTAGGTACCATTGGAATACCAAAAGTTTTCCGCTCTTCATCTCTTTTTATTATATTGTGTACATAAGAATATGAGTATTAAAAAAATCGACAACTCAAAAAGCATTAGGAACCTGATCCAACCTATACGATTTCGATTGGATTATTGAAAACTTATTTGAGTTAGGTCGATTTCATTTTTTTCTATCTAACCTGGTTGGGTTGGATCTACTTAATAATCATAAGAATCAAATCAGGTCCACCAACTTGAACTAACCCTAACTAAAATCCAACCCACAATAATATATAATCATAATTTTTATAAATTTAGTATTAACTTAAAATATACTTAACACTTTTAACCTTGTTAAATTTCCAACCCAAAAGAACTTTAAACTCAAACTAAAATGGTATAGATTTAGTTAGTTATTTAAAATTTTTGGATGGTCAACTTTTTTAACCACCTTAATCAAACACTTATTCGAAAACTACATAACTCTACCTAATACTTGTAAATTGTTAATTTGATTGTTTGAGTCGTAGAAATTTATAATCCAAACAATTGAGTTGAGTCCAAAATACAATCCAATTAAACTTATGAACACCACCCCTACACAATAGGCTACAAACACGAGGCGTGGATAAAACTTTGTATTAAATTCGTGTAGGTAAGAATAAAATTTGCCTCCTCATGAATAAAGGGAGCTACTCAATATGCACTTTTATTGATTTATTTTAGAATATATTTAATAAATAAATAAATAGATACTTTTTATTCACCAAATACAAACCATGCCATGATGACATAGTAAAGACCAGCTGTTTATTGTCGGTAAGGAGACAATTGTATTTATTTATTTTATCTTTTTTTTCTGAATTAAAACCTCCCACTTTGTTTATTTTGTCTATTTTTAGAACAAACTAAGCACGAGTTTATTTTTATTTTTTATTTATTTATTCTTTTAAAACTAAACACGAGTTTATTTTTATTTTTTATTTATTTATTCTTTTAAAACTAAACACGAGTTAACTTCTAGTTACCCTCTTTTATGCATATAAATTTTCTTTGATGATGTATTTATATTGGAGTTATTTTGATAATCATTTTAAATGTGTAAAATAAAATTTTGATAACTAACATTATAGAATTTAAAGAAAAAACGTTTTCTTTCTTCTTCTTTTCTTGCAAAGGAAAAAAACGTTTTCAAGAAGATTCCAAGATCACAATAAAATTGGTAAGTAATTAAATGAGCATAATTCTTAAAAACAAAAAGCAAAATACAAAATCCTTTCGAATAAAAAAAAAGACAGTGTCATTTTCTCGCTGCCATTAATAAATATAGATGTGAATCCCACTCATATATATTTTGTATCCAACTGAAAAAAAAAAAACCAATCATAAATTAGAAAATAACTCCCGTTCTCCACCATATACACACAAATTTTTTTCTTTTCATATTTGTACTTTTTTTGTGTGTACCTTGCTATATTTGTATTAGTTATATCATACTTAACCAAAACAATTCTCACTCTAAATATTTTTGGTATCAAACAAATAAAATTGGTGTGTACCAATATTGTTTTTCTTTCTTTATTTACTCGTTTTTTTTTTTGGTAAGAATACAATATTGCTTTCAATTGTCGGTTTTTAATGAGACATATTTACAAAACCTCCAAATGATAGTTCAGTTGGTAAGAATTTGGAGTCTCTTGGTTATATTGACTTAGAAGTTTCAAATTCGAACATTCTAATGAGTTTAATCTAAAAAATCCTAGATGTCTCTTGAGTTCGAGCCTTGGGATGGGCGTTGGTACGTACCCTTGAGTATAGGAGAGTAAAGTACCTACAACTCCGAATTATAAAAACAAAAAAGAAACAGACATATTTACAAGGAGATGGTAAGAAAATTAATGAGGAGTTTGATGATTGTGATGGGAAATGGCAGGGGGTGAGGCTTGTCTGGGTGCTGCACATTACTTTCTTCGTAAATTCTGCCTGCCACATATGGGGCTACAGACGCTGGGACACCAATGATTTGTCGAAGAACAATTGGTGCGGCTGTCACTTCCACAAATGTTTCTGTTTTTTAAGATTCAATTTGTTTTTCTTAATCAAACATGTTCATGTTGTGTTTAATGAATTAGATATTTTGTGGGCAGGTGGATAGGATTGCTTGCGTTTGGGGAGGGTTGGCACAACAACCACCATGCTTTTGAATACTCGGCTCGACATGGCCTTCAATGGTGGGAATTTGACTTGACATGGTGCGTAGTCTTGGTCCTTCAAGCTCTTGGATTAGCCACTGATGTGAAATTACCCTCTCAAATTCATAAACAAAAGTTAGCACTCCACAATTAGAAGTAGTACTTGACGATACTTAGAGGTTTGTCTGATGCATTGAGTGAGTTAAATCGAACATAGATATGCGTGGATGTGTTTTTGGAACGTTTCTAAATGTCCTTTTTCAGGTAAAATAAAATGTCTTAATAATATTGTCATTTCTAGGTAATATAAAAAATTTCATCGCCTCCGATAGAAAATTATGCCACTCGATTTAAATGATTGCAATTCTTGCATACATTTTCTTGTTTTTCAATAATGTGTCCTCACCCCTAACAACATTTTAATATTTATCAATAATTAAAGGTTGACTGTTCTTTTTGGTATTTAATTTAAGAGTTTAAAGATTTGAGAAGTTTTATGTATAAACAAAGTTAAAAGAAATTTATTAATTTTTATATTAACTTTAAGTTTCCTATAAATACCTCTCTTTCGACTCTTTCAAAGCACAATTCATTCTTACTTTTCTTTTAACTTCTTTTAAAATATATTTTATATAAAGTTTGATAAAACCTCTCAATCTTAAACTCTTAAATTAAACATAAAAAAAACTCATATTTAATTATCGATAAATTTTATTAAAATGTAACAACATTAGTATAAATTATATAACGAAAGTAAACTAACGCGAGGAGAAACTTTCTAAGAGGAAAAGTGATATAGTGAGCAAATGTAGCTTCGAAGCTAATTATATAGGTAGGGCAACAACCTACGTGCGTATCTTCTTCTCTTCTCATAAAACAAAAATATCTCTAAATTATATATTATTTCTTGTGTCTCTCTTAATTAATGGGTTATTAATTGGATTCCATCATGAGTATGTTCTTAGTTTAGGCCATTATTGATGAAATAATTTAACAAGGGGTTGTTTAAGTATATTTTTTTAGATGAACATGTAGGTGAGAATTCGAACCTCCAATCTTGTGATATATGTTTAATTAGTTATGATTAATTAGTTAGATGGACAAAAGAAGGAAAGCCTCTTGATTCATCTTAGGTTAGGAAGTTATATAAAATAATGTTGTAATTTTAAAGCTTTCTTTTTAATTGGTCTCATTTTAAAATTTTAAGATTAAAGGGTTATATATAAAATTTTATGATTAAAATATTCGTCGATATTTTGATATATAAAATAGATCATAGCATTCAACATCAATATATTGTAATGATCAATCAATATCTTTGATATAATGAATATACCTAGTAGAACAAAATAAAAAAACTGTTAACAAAAAAATCATAGGGATGATCATAAATTTAAATAAATTTTTATTATTTGTATTATCATAATTTTTTTAGGAATCGAATGTTTTATTGATATATTCAAATTCGAACTTCAATCAACATCGGTTTTAATCTTTATATACATACCACTAGTTTTGTGGGCACTATGAGATGCAATTCATCAATGACAATGCATACCATAAATTATAAATATTCAACCATTGGCCTCTCTCACTCAATAATGAATACATTATTAGTACTCAATTATGAATATTTATTTATTTTGAGTACAATAGGTAGAAGTGGAGGGGTGAGAATTTGAACTCATGACCTATTGATCAAAGCCAGACGTCAACTACCCTGAGCTAAGCTAATCATCTTGGTACTCATTCGTCATTTTATTGCTATATGTTGATGACATGTTTATAGCAGGACCAAACAAAGAGGAAATTCTAAAGATAAAGACTGAATTATCTAACGAATTTGATATGAAAGATTTGAGAGTTGCCAAACAAATCCTAGGGATAAGGATAGAGAGAAAAGATGTCACAGAAAGAGTAGGTTAATAAAGTGTTGAACAGGTTTAACATGGGAAATACAAAACTTGTGAGTACTCATTTAGCTAGTCATTTTAAATTATCTAAAGAGCACACTCACCGACTACTGAGCAGGAAAGAGATCATATGGCTAGAGTGCCATATGCTTCAACTATAGGAAGCTTGATGTACGCCATGGTTTACACAAGACTTGATATTGTACATGCAGTGAGAGTTGTCAGTAGGTATATATATGAGTAACCAAAAGCAACATTGGGAGGTTGTGAAGTGGATATTCAGATACTTGAGGAAGACGACTGATTATGCTCTGCACTTTAAAATATCAGATTTTAAACTGTAGGGATATGTAGATGCAGATATTGCAGGGGATACAGATGGCAGAAAGAGTACTACCAGATATATTTTTACGTTGGGTAATACTGCGATTAGCTGGGTCTCCAGACTGCAGATGATAGTAGCACTTTCTACTATAGAAGCTGAATACATTGCAGTTACTGTAGCAAGCAAAGAAATGATATGGCTTCAATCTTTCTTGGAATCTAATAACTTGGCTTGAGATTGGGAAAAGGGACTTTGCATTGTGACAGATTGAGATTCATTTAGCAAAGAATCCAATGTTTCATTCGAGAATAAAATACATACAGATAAGATACCATTTTATCATATCAGCCTTGGAAGATGGAACGTTGTTGCTTGAAAATATTTCAAGTTGTCAAAATCCGGCGGATATATGTTTACCAAGGTCGTTCCTGTTGATAAAGTTGAAGTTGTGTGCAACTTTAGTTGGACTTCTCCCGGACGTTTACATTTTTTTTAAGAACAATTTAGAATATTTTTATTAATAATACCAGAAGTTAGAATTTAATGATTTTGAAATCATACTAATTTTTCTTGTTACTGCTTTGAATGAATATTAATAATGCACTAAAAATTGCTATATATATAATAGTTTTTTTTATTACAATGTAACATGTGAGGTTGTGATCGAACTTACAATCTCTTAATTTGAGATATATGTCAATTACCATAGAACGATGATCGATTAGCTCGATTTGACATATACATAACAGCTTATTTTTTGAAGTTCGTTCATTTTAACAACTAATTTGGAAAAGCATTGATAAAACATTTCAAGTAATTAGTAATTATTGTGGATGTGTATCTCTCCCTCCCTAAATCTTTTCTTTTGCCTTGTTGAATTAGACATCTTATTAGAAAAATATTTTTTATAAAAATAAAATGAATTATGTGAATTTCTTCAGTTGACTAAATTAAAAATGGGAATATTAAATTATATTATTATTCATAAAAAATAGATTGATTAAAGGGGCAATTAAAAATATGACAAAAATTTTGATAAAATTAGCAAACATAGTAACCACATCTAGTTTTTTCAAATATAACATTTTTTTTTTTTATCTTAGTTTGTAAATAATAATTAATTTACATCACAGTTTTAAGTACTTAGTTTTTTGTTGTTAAAATGAAAGCAAATTGATTGGAACTTAAAAAAAGAAAAAAAAAAAAGGTTGATTAGATCGAAATTAATAAAACAGTTATATATTATTTAGCGCATTAAAGAACAATTAATATTTTCCGGTTTACTTTCAAAAAATAGTTAGGAAAGTTTATAACGAATAATTATATTGTGTTGAGTTTTTGGATACAAAAATAAATTAAAAGAAAAAAGGGAAATGATATTTAATGGGCCAAAAACCCAAGCTAAGTTTGACTTAGTTTAGTTCTTTTTATATATGTGTGGCCTTAGAAAAAATTGTACCCGTTCCAATTCTTGGGCAGCCAAATTTTGGGAATTTTTTAGCCACAGTTCTTCGGGGCAGTGGCTCCGATGTTGGCATCACAAATTTGAGAGATCAAGATGATCTTTGTTCGGGTATAGTATCTTGATTATATTTGTAATTTTTATTCCTATATCTAAGTATTATTAGATTTATAATAGGGACTTTTGTTTGGGACCTTTAAGTGATATTTTTAGGAGAGTTTATTGTATCACAATATAAGTTATTAGTTAATTACCCCAATCTGAATGGAAGATTGGACGTAGCCCTCAACGAGGAAAGTCTTCGCTCTATTTTAATAGCTAATAGGTTTGGTTAAGGATGGTCCTTAATCTAATTAACTCTTCATCATTTCATACCTAATTAGTTTGGCTATATTAATGTATAGTTAGACCAAATAATCATTTATATAATATAATTAATAAATAATATGAATTTAACTAACATATATTTTTTTGACACACAACAACATATGTAGGTGTGAATTCGGACTTATGACTTTCTGATCGAGAATATTTATCTTAATCAGTTGAGGCGTCGGCATATATTTAGATGCATAATCATGCCAATTTGGACACGTGTGTTATTTGAAAGAAATACAATTTGTTGATTACTTGGTAGGATTTTGTTGATGAGTGAGTTGAGTTTTGATGTAATGTCACGAAGCATACGAGTCTTGTTGCAATTGATCATGTTGTGCCTTCATCTCAGGATGTGAGATCGTTTTTTTTTTCTTTTGCAATTTATTTCACGCCTATTCAAAATATGTGAATAAAATAATAATTTAAAATGGTACATCATCATTTTTTTTCCTTGTTGTTGACAAATTTTGACATTTTTTTTAATGGAAAGATCTAATTAAAAGAAATTTATATACGAGTTTAAAAGATTAAAAACCAAATTTTATTCTTTAAGATATCAAATTTCCTTTTCAATCAAATCGCTAAAGAAGGGTAGTATCAATATGGCAAGGGACGGAGAGATCTCTCCGATTTTAATTGAAAACAATTCATCTATTTTTTTCAACCTTATTTTGGGAATGTTTGGATACGAAAATGGAGTTCAACCCATAATTGAACAAACTTTTTTTTTCCTTCAGAGTACAGCTATGCTCGATTTCGCGATAGTTGAACAAATTCGAAATCAATGACAATTTAGTTTCTTAATTGATAAGATCATAAGGTGGAATATTTAAACTTTAAAAGATGTTTTTTTTTTTTTTTTTACTACAACCTCTAAACATGTTAGCATATATAAAACAATTTATTTGTACATATCAGATCACAATTTTATTATTCAATTTCAGTACCATTTCTAAGACTTCACTAAAGAATTTCAGTAGCTTGAGGAGAAAAACTAAAACTTCCAAAATGCTAGAAATAAAATTGAAAAATTATTCATATTTTAAGCGATCAAATAAGCAACACTTGAACATGAATAAACGCATGTGAAATATAATTCCTGCACAAATTCTTGCCAAATATAATTTGTTCTCATCTTAAGTATTAAGTTAGGTATTAGAGTATATCGGTAGAGCACTACACCGGTACTAGGTTTTCATGCGTACGTCGAGCTTTAGCTAAACGACGAAGACATACATGACACCTATTCAATGTTGATCCAAAAACCAGCATCGTCCTCTTATTGAATGATGGAAAAAAAACTCTTACATCTAGAAGAGTTTATATTTGTTATATAGATCAAATATTATATTATAAAGGTCGAACCATATCAACATAAAATTAATCGAGAAACTATTAAAACCTAAACAGCCGTATGAAATATATTTAGATATAATAATACACTAAATAATAAGATATTAGTACATCAATATCGCATATTTATATTACACCTAAGGGATATAACAACTCATTTATATACGCATGAACTTTTGTGGAAAAAAAAATGGTTAAAGAATACATTTGGTCCTTGTACTTTCATTAAATTAACAATTTAGTCCTTAAATTTTAGTTTGTAATGATTTAGGCTCTGAACTTTAGTTTGTAACGATTTAGTCTCTGTATTTTAAAGTTTGTAACAATTAATCTTTATTGTAAAATTTTTTATTATATCTTGCATTGAACAAAGTCTAATCCATTATTTTAGTCAAATACAAATTAGAGCATATGTTGTCATACATTGTCAATGATTTATTACTTTTTAATATAAAAAATATTTTGTTAATTACTTATCATTGTTGACATTGGGGCACTGCTCATTTGCAAATGCAGGCATCTAATTTATGCACATCATTCACATGAGTTGTTGCACTTGCATGAACATTAGGGTGTTAGTTAGTGCTACGTTTGTTAGGTCCATATTATTTGATGCATATTGACATTCTATATTAGGGGATTTCTATAAATCATACGCTTAGGTGGCAGCCTTCATGACAATCCACATAGCCTCAATTGCATTTCGTCTTTTTGGTTAAACCCAACCCAATCCAAGATTGAGGTTGAAGCTTGCGTCAAACCTAGGTTCTTTAAATCAAACCCTATCTAAGATTGAGGTTGAATCCTTGCCAAGCAAGGTCAATTGATTTTTTGTTCAATCAAAGATTGAGGTTATTGAAGCCTGTGCCAAGTCCATGTTCATTAAATCAAAGCCGATCCAAGATTAAGTTTGAAATATTGTCAAGCAAAATCAATTGCATTTTGCTTAAATCCAACCCAATCCAAGATTAAGGTTGAAGCATGTGCTTAGCTCAAGTTCATTAAGTAAAACACGATTCAAGAGGGAGGTTGAAACCTTACTAGGCAAGGTAAATGTATTTTAGTTCAATCCAACCCAATCCAAGATTGAAGTTGAAGTCTGCGCCAAGCTAAGTTCATTAAATCAAACCCGTTGCAAGATCGAGGTTGAAACCCTGCTAAGTAAGATCACTTGCATTTTGGTTAAATCCAATCCATAATCCAAAATTGAGGTTGAAGCATGTGTTGGGTGTGTTGCCCTAAACTCGTAATTTGTATTTATGTAAAAACAAATGTATATTCAATAAAATATTATTCAATCAATTTGTTGTTGGAATTCATAGTAATGCATTGTCTAAATCCAATAAACTAAACATCCAAGGTTATTGTATGTAACAAAGGACAATATACATACCAGGTATATATTTGATATACCATCGATATACAAGTGGATAATGTCTCGAGAAGAACCTAAAGGGTCTATAGTATATGGATAAGGCTGGGTACCTTATCCTGACAACACTATGGATACGACCCACTTTGTAAATGTTACAGACGACCCAATTTAGGTCATTTGTGTAGAGACATGCGCGTGGGGTATCCTATATATACAATGAGTTTGTATAAGACTGGACTAGGAAATAGACGATCTTTAGATGTAACGTCGTTAACTAATAGATTGCTAATTTATAGGATGACCAGACAACACATTCTGAATCTTGAGTGAGTTATGGACTCTTGTCCGTTAGGGCTCATTCTTTGATCTGTCTGGGTGAGAGTGGCCCGAGTCGCCGACTCAATATTTCTAGCATTTTGGGGATGAAACCGAATTGAGAGCTGGGAACATAAATTCACGAGATGAAATTCACTCCTTCCCAACTCTCGAGGAGTAGATGAGTGTTCTTTTAAATGCTGACTCCGGGACTTAAATAAGTGGCCCCACCCTCTCATTGACCCGAGAGGGACTTTCAGTTATTGGTTGGAGCATAATCGAGTTGTTCATTGGAGGAGCAATAGTATTTAAGGAGTAAGATGTAACTCAGGAGTAAAATGGTAATTTGACATAACTGAAGTCACAAGCACTCATGAAGGATGAACTTGCCATTAATGGTCGTATATCTGTGGACATGAAAACATTCTGCAGTGAGAAGAGTGCAGCTACGGGTCTTTAGTGGAGTGACCCGTAGTTAACGAATGTTTATTAACTCGAGAGTTTGACCGATTAATTTCGTATCGTTAGAGCTTCTAATCCGTAGGTCCATTAGGTCTCCTTGCTAGCTCACAATGGATAAAACGAGGATCAAGGTCTTGAATAAATTTGAAAGGTTCAAATTTCTCAAGAGAATATATGTATATAGATACATTATAATATATGGTTAATTCTAAATTGAAACTATATATTATGAGAGAAATTATTTGAATCAAATTCAAATAAAAGATCAATATGAATAGGATTCATATTAAAACTATAGATTAAAAATAATGTGCATAAGATGTACATTACAACTATTGGTTATATGAGGAAATTGCTTTAGAATATGATTCTATTTTTGGATTAAATAATTAAATGTTAATTATTTGATTAATTAATATTGTAGAAATGGTATGATATTGTTTGCTTTTGGGATAACCCTTACGGCTTTGCTTTTCGTTTCACCCAAAAGGCCTTATACCAATGGAGGTAAGTGTACTCTCTTATATATACATGATCATTCACTTTCCTATTCAATGTGGGACTTTATTTTCACTCCTTACAAACCCAACAATCCTCCCATCGAACAAAGTATCACTTGTTTCTTGCCTCGAATAGGCATGCACTCATCTATTCATCGACCACTTTTTGTCACTAAAGGTTCTTGTTACTTGTATCTTGCCTCGAATAGTCATGCACTCATCTACTCATCGACCACTTTTTATGATGATCGGTAACACTACAAGAAAATTGAGTATTTTCAAATAAAACAAACCTTCGATAAATCTTTTTACGAAGGTTCAGTCAACCTTCAAAAACCGTCGAAATAAGTACGGTCGAAAAAGCTTTTTCGAAGGTTTTATCTTTTTCGAAGGTTCAATTAACCTTAAAAAATTCATAATTTTCAAAAGTTATTAGTCTTCGATAATTGTTAAATCAGTTGTCAATAAATAATTAGTTTCAAATATTTTTTCGAAGGTTTTTACTATATTCAAGGATCATAATCATATTCTCAGCAATTTGTAAACCTTGAGAAAAAGTTATTTATTGACATTTATAAATCGTTGGAAAAATGAAATAGAATAATACCATTTGAATTTAATATTATTTTTTTAGAAAAATTAAATTACTTTTCTGAGTTAAAATTCATAATTTCTAAACTATATCCAATCCAAGCAAAATATTATTTAGTGTAACCAATAGTTACTACAAAAACGATCAACACCGTAATCACGATATTTCTTAAACTAATTCTAACACTTGAATTAGCCAAAAGGCCGAGAAAGCTATATTTGTAAAACTAATTCAAATAATACAAATACTTCAAATCCCTAAAACAAAAAAGATTTTTTAACCCCCACTTTAAGATTTTTCGCATTATGTCAGCCATAATTGCTGAAATCCATGCTCAAAATCATTTTCTAATTCAGTAATTTGATCTTTTAGTCTTTGTACCTCAACTTTTCTTTGTTGTTCAGATTCTTGAAGACGTCGTTCTGTGCGTCACTGAAGATCATAAACTTTGGAAAATGATCCAAACAACTAAGAAGGAGTAAACCGACTCCATAACCTCGAACACTTCCATGTTTCTCTCGTCCAAAAGACTTGTACAGAAATCTCAGCTTCGTTCATGTCAAGTGTACCATCAATCACTTGAGATTTAAGTTCCGACTAAAAATATAAATAAAAAGTTTAAAGACAAAAATAAGATATTTTCTAGTAAGACGAAAATAATATTGAGTAAAAATTGCAAAACAAATATCAATGAAGATCATCTCAAATATTACTCAAGATAAAAAAACTCAAGACATACCAGTACAATTGGCAGAAACATTGGATCATGCAAAACATTTTATTATGAAAATCTTATTTGTTAATGATCAAAGATAAAACATAAGACAATTTGTATATACTAAGACTCTCATGAATAGACCAGAAGACATGTCTCCCACGGAAAGACTAAAGTAAGAGACTACCTAGGAAATTAAGATTGATAATTTGTATGGAACTAGACGATCTGTTCTTTAGGTTTCGGGTTAACTTTGCACAAATGATCTATTAAGTGAGTATGAAGTCAAAAAATTTCAGTAAATTCCATCAGGTCATGTTTTTGAGTCAATTACAATCATGTGCAAAAAGACCAAACTAACAATGACCCAATTAATAAATGGTAATCCACAAAAAGAAAGCCGATACATCTTTTACAGAGAACATCATTTGGGATGTCATTTATCAACTCGAATCCCCAAAAAAATTCAACAAGAGATCTTGATTACGATTTGATACGTAACTCACATAATATAAAACATTACAAAAACGGGGAAATATCATGGTGAGGGATGAGAGCAACATGGTCATTTGAATTTCAAAGCAATAGTAATATTAGTCTCCGTTTTAATGAGAATGGTTTAGCTTAAATATAAATGGTAAACACTAACTTTTGTTATGAGATGCGAGTTTATGTGTAGGTAGGTTTGAGTTGAGATGTACAGATCTGACAGTTTTCTTAAATTCAGGGTCTTCGTTAGTTGGATTGAAATTTATTCCTTTGAGGGGGTTCTGTACTTACTATCGGTATAAGCTTGTAAATGGGACATGTGGCAAGCGTTGGAAACAGATGAATCTGATATAATCTAGTTGAAACTTGGAAGATAAAAAAAAAAACAAAAAAACAAAAGAAAACTACAAATAATGTAATGCTAGGAGATGGCTGAATTATCAAATGAGAGTTTGTTTGAAGTTTATTTGTTTTTGTATATCAGGCTCAGTTGTTTTGTTGGACCAATCAGCTTATAGCCCATGGAGTATTTGAGGTTAGACAGCTTACTCCATCTCAGTGAATTGATTCCCTCCCTTCTTGAATCTTAAGCCTCTTAGTTTATATTTCTTCTTTTTGATATAACTTTTGCTATAATTTTAGCAGCACATCTCATTCTTCCGTAAGTTTATTACTGTTCCCATGCCCCAAACAAATACTAAGCGTTAACATAATGGAAAAATCTCCTACTAACATTATTTCAATGTTATATTTCCAACCAATAAAATTTCAAAGACACAGAGTTTCATAAAAAAAAGAGGTAAAGAAAAAAAAACCTTTGAATTTGCATTGGCAGGTTCGGTTTGCATAAGTTTTGATAATTATAGTTTCATAAATTAATTTTTTAGCCATCTAGAATGGATTTGGATAACTCAAAACAAAAACAACCTCTTATCCTGACTTAAAAATCAGTCTCTTAACCCACGAGATGAGAATCATCTTATCCAACCAACAAGTAATTGACTTCTAACCATAAAATCAAAACAAAAATCAAACTCAAAATCAAAATACTGCAAGTCAGATTAATATGGGTATGATTATTGGGGAAAAAAAAGCCTAAGCTAATACGGTGGGTTGATTAGAAAATTTTATTCGATTATGGAGCAACAGCAAGACCATTATAAAGCAACAATAATTGAAAAGTGAGTCAATTTCAAGGCACCATAATTTATGGTGCAAGAAAAAGTGACTAACAAACGACTTCCTTATCACGAGAAGAACATATTTATGGATTAGACAAAATTACAAAAATATAATAATACTAGGGACGAGAAGCTATTGGCAAAATTTATGATATTCTAAGAAAACAGATAATTATGCAAAAGAAGACTCGTCTGAGTGTCTCCAACCAGAAACTGAAAGACTATAAGCTTTTGATCATCAGTTTTTTTTTACTGTTTTGCGAATGATAGAATCAGATTCAAATCTGAGTAGTTCTTTAAATCTGGTTTGGCTACAATCACCGACTTCACGTCTTTGGAAACGGAAACAAATTCCAGGATTCGCAAGGTTGAATCATCGAGTCTGTGGAAATTTTGAGCGGTAGAGCATCAGAGAAAATGGAAAAAAAAAAAACGATAATATACAGAGAATATGGATTGAGATTCGTTGGACTAAGTTCGATTAAGACCGAATAGCCAAACCTTCGGCTCCTCATCCACAAGCGAAAGAGAGAGAAATGTTCCGCAACCGAACATGATTAAGGCTCAGTTTGAGATCGTAGTTGATATGAAGAGAATTTCACACCTCAACCTATGGTGGAAATGGTAAAATTTCAATTGTGAATCGAGATCAGAACGAGCAAGAAGGATGAACGAAAGTTTTAATGGGTGCATAAAGTTTTAATTTTGTATCTAATCAATTCATGACCTTTAAAAATGTCAAATATCTTTGACCTATCAAATAACTTTCAAAATTATAGATCTATTAAACACAATCAAAGCCTAAAAAGTTTAAGAAATGAACTTGTAACCTATACGTATTTTAAAAAGGATAATATTTAGGTGTTTATCGGTAAATCGATATCTTCCATGCAACTCAATCTCACTATAAATACACCGAGTAGTAGAGAAGAAAAGAAAACTTGCTGCTGTGTGTTGTCTTAGCTTTTTCTTGTGGTTTTCATCAATGGAGGCAACAGGGAAAGAGCTTGAAGATAAAAATGAGTATGATCGGAAATCTCGCACATAAAAGTTTCAAGCTTCCCAAATAGCTCGAGTATTCGTTCGCTTATCTTCGACTATTCAGGTTTAGTGTTTTATTTTTTCAATAATTGTGCATGTGTTATAGTTATTATAATTTCTTCATTATTACTGACAAATTTTATTCCAGGATGGTCTAATTGATTGGGTGAGTACCATCAGTTCGTTGATATCGAAAGAGATCCACACAACCCTTTAGAAGGATTTTGGTTTAGCCACATAACTTGGATGTTTGACACCTATACTTTTGACAAAAAAGTTCGCCCCAAAAATGTTGAAGATTTCGAGGAAAAAGACACCAAACGAAAGCGTTTTAGCAATATATTTGTGGCACAAGTCAAGTATGGAAGACCAAATAATGTGGATGATTTACAAAAGCAAGCATTTTATAGGTTTCTTCGAAGAACATACATTCTTCATCCCACTGCTCTTGCACTTGTCCTCTATGCCATGGGAGGACTTCCCTTTGTGTTTGGGGAATGGTAACTTGAACACTGTTATCTTTCATCTACTTCCATTTTTAACATTTGAATTTCTGCATCCCCTATTTATTATGCATTGTAAAAGAGTACAAGTACTTGTAATTAGTAATTCAAAGCTCCCACTTATTTATTTTTAGAACGAATTAAAATTCAAACTTCTTCTTACTTTTTATGCGATTATAATTCATTTTCATTGATCTATTTATTATATGGTTAGATCATGTTTTATAATGATGGTTTAGCTAGTTTATGAACTATTTTTTAATTTAAATTTTCACATTTTAAATACACCCTTTAAATATTTTCTCTTCATCATACACGAATATTGGTGTGTGTCAATTTTGTTTTTGAATAATAAATTTTAAGAATAGTATATTAGTTCTAACGAGAGTTTGATATGATCGTTGATGGCATTGCATGGCAGGGGGTGAGGCTTGTTTGGTTTCTGCACATTACTTTCTTTATAAATTCTGCATGCCACATATGGGGCTACCGACGATGGAACACGACCAATCTGTCGAAGAACAATTGGTGTTGTCTCTTTCATGTTTCTGCTTTAGATTTGATTTGTTTTTCTTAGTAATCATATTTATGATCAAATTGGTATTTTTGTTCACAGGGTATTTGGGTTGCTTCCGTTCGGGGAGGGTTGGCACAATAACCACCATGCCTTTGAATATTCAGCTCGACATGGTCTTCAATGGTGGGAATTTGACTTGACTTGGTGGGTTGTCTTGTTCCTTCAGACTATGGGATTGGCACCAATGTGAAATGACCATCTCAATTCCACAAGCAAAAGTTGGCAATGGATCGTACAAGAATTTGATAATTCCTAAAGAGATTGTGTCCAAGAATTGATGCTTTGCGAGTGAGTGCTTTTTTTCTCTTCTAAAAGTATGTGAAGACTAATGTTATATCCATATAGCACACTTTTAAGATGTTTTAATATATAACAGGATGATACTAGATAGATTATTCCAAAGATAGTCTTATATGTATCAGTACTTTGTGATTCAGTGTGTGTGTTCATTTTAATAATATGATGACACTATATAGATCATTTATAATATATTATCTTAAGTATATTATTGATGGATAGTCTTGTGAGCGAGCGTGTTTGTGTTTTTCTTCTCTTCAAAGTATTTGGATACTTTTATATGTTATATATCCATGTAAGTATTTTAACATGTTTTAGTTTTTAGTACAACAAGTAGGGATGGAAGTTTTTAGTACAACAAGTAGGGATGGGAGACTGAAACTCATGATCACTTCTTCATTATAGACAGGTTTCCTTTATCGCTAACCTAAATTCTTGTTTGCGCATTTTAACATGTTTTAATAACACGATAATATGAGATATTTGTGAAAATTTGCGATCACTTTAAGGATTGAGTTTTGTATTATATATCCTAATTTTTCTGAATTAGAAAGTTTATAAGTGATTCCCCTTAGATTTGGCTCTTGGATAATGTGGACTCTTCCACTTAATTATAATAGCTCAAAAGAGGGATTTAGTTCATTGTTAGACTATATATATGTACGCAGTTGTTTAGTTAAACTATACTTAAAACACTGAGATATAATTAATAGATGTAAAACAAATTTATGAACTATGGTGAAAGAGCAACTGATAAAATAAATGTTTGTGAATATATTAAAAATAAACATAGCTGTCCAAATACACTCAGTATATTTTTTTGCAAAATTAACAAAGGTTTCAGGCGTTTGGATCATGTCGATCAAGTATTAAAATATCATCGGATTGATAGACGTTTGAGGAATAAATGAGTTTAACTTTTTTCAAATAAAAAGTCTCAAATCAAAATTATTATAAGGTGGGAGTTTATATTCACTCGTACGCGTAATTGAAATACTCTCTCAATTATGAGAGATTATTGTTTACCTCCTTTAAATCTTAAAATTTACTTCAGAATAATGCATGAATAACTTAAAAAAGACATGACAATGTCAGTTTAGTTCGGGTGTTCACCGATTGGATTGGGTTAGCAGGAGTTTTGAAATCAACCCAAATTTTCAGGTTGGCCATATAAGAACTGTCAGGTTTGAATTAGAATGGTCAACCCAACTTAACCGAATACTTAAGGTTGAGTTGTCGGGTTGTGTGCGTGTGTGTGTGTTTTTTTTTTAACTATCACGACAACGATTCGGAGATGTGTTGCAACGTGATTGCGACACGGGGCGGCCGACATCCTCTTTTAAGAGTCTCTCAAAATAAAAGAATTTGGAGTCGCCACCAACCATGTTGAGGGTGTGATTGGTCACCCAAAATAAAATAAACAAAATTGGTCTGCATAAATTAGATGAGTTCGGGAGTCCATTTGTGTGTAGGGAAGTTGTTAGCACCAACAAAACCTGTAAAAACAGTTACCAGTATTTTATTTTATTTTTATCAAATTTATTAAATTATTGAATATCTACACAAGTTTATCTGATTTTACTTTTGCATGTCCCATATTTATTAATGCATTCTTAAACACATGAATTAATTATTATGGATGGCATGAATGCCATTCAAATATATAGTACTTTATTTTTAATAGAAATTCCATGTATTTAAGGAATTTAATAAATTGAAAAAGACTCGATCTCCCTTTTATTTTTTAGAAAATTTGTGGGTGGTTTTTTAAATTTATTTAAATTGTTTTATGATAAATTTTTTTTGATTATTAAAAATTATTTTAATGGAAAATTTTATGTATTTATAAAATTTATAAAATCCAAAAAGAAATACTACTTTCTCCGGAGGACTTTCATGTATTTATGAATTTTAGGAAAAAAATTCAAAAAAGAACCTTACTAATTCTATTCACAAAAAGAACATTACTGATTCTCAACTTGATATTTTTGTAAACAAAACCATAAAAATAATTGCAATTTTGTAAAATTAAGTTGGTTAAGAATTTCATTTATTTATAGGGTTTTAACAAAAATTCACAAGAAAAACACTACACAGGTAGTTAAAAATTATTTTCTCAATATCATTTGAAAATTGAAAATTAAAGGAACGAACTTCAAATTAACAATATTTACACAAATGAGAAGATGTCAACCTTCAAAAATCAAATACACAGAAACTAATATGTGAAACTAAACATACTGTGAAATTAATATAAAATCAAATCAAGTATGTTAAACAAATTAAACTAATATTGTAGAGATTCACAAAATCACGTAAGGTTACCATGTATAGAACACAAAAATGACCTCCTATACAGTAATGTAAAATGGATTTTGCAATCTTCCTATCCAATATTAATCCACACCTCATACATTTAAGCAATTTGAAAAGAGGGTAATATAAGAGTAAAAGAAATTTCAAACCTTCCAAAGAATGTTGAGTTGGACAAAAAAATGGGTGAGAGGAATGACAGTGCACCACTCGGGGGCTGCCTTTACCTGAGAGGGTGAAGCAGGTGTTGGGTGACACAAGATAACATATTCCAGGATAGAAAGAGCGACTGACTGAAAATCCTGAACAGCACGAGAGTATTGCAAGGATGCTACTACACCACCTCAAGAGGACGCATGACAGCTTGATAAACACGCATGCATTACAGGACAATATCTAATTTCTCTCCTTTATAAATAGAATTGAACTTGGATTAGAACAGAAAGTAATAAAATTGAAATGAGATTCTCATGTACTCTTTTGTATAATTGCAGAAAGTTCAAATTGAAAAATTACAAGCTACTATTTCTGTTTTAAAGAAAAATACAGAGAGGTTGAATATGTTCAATCAAGATCTAAGAATCTTGGTCTGATTGGAACATATATAACATAATTGGTACATCCATAATTATACAAGGAAAGATTAGAAAATGCAATCAAGATAATTGCTACAAATAGGGATAGAACCAAATATTTATAGTCGTTGGGAGTATTCCTCCTACAACATCATTCAAGAAGTCATTTATGGTGTATGGAATCTTGAATGAATGTTGTGATTGCTGCTGTCCATGAGAATGTTGCCGTCTGCGAGCCGTAAAATGTGCTATCCTTGTTTAATTGTTTTACAGATATGGCTTCCATTGTTGGACTTTGTAGCAGTATTTGTTAAGATATGTTTTACACCCTTTTCCTAGTTAATAGTTGAATAAGTTTAGGTCTAATTTTTTTATTATTGCTTATATAGGTTATCGTTTGCTTCCTTTCAAATTATGTTTCATCCTATGTTTCGGGGGATATTTACTAATTACTGCTTGAGCATTGGTCTTTTATTCTAAATGAAGATTCATCAAGTGGGGACATGGGTAAATTAATCACAGTGGGTCAAAGAACTTGAATAGCGCAAACCTAGAAGCATGCCTAGAGGTGAGCATGGGAACCCGAAAAACCGAGCCGACCGACCGAAACCGACCGAAAAGAGGTTAGTCGGTCGGTCGGTTTTACACATCGTCGGTTCGACGTCGATTTTGGGGTTCCCAAACCGATTTTGTCGGTCGGTCGGCAGCCGTCGTCAGACGATACCGACCGACCGACCGACTATGTAATATTTATATTGTAATCTTTTTTTTTATTAACAAAAGTAAAACAAATATTTTTATTTTAGGGTTTCAAAACATCTGAATTTCTTTTTAGTTTTCTGTTTTCCTTTTCTCCCACTCCCAATCCCTCCCTCACGACTCATTCTCTATTCTCTCAGTCTCAGCCGCTCGTCGCCCCCTCACCCGCTCGTCGCACCTTAGCCCATCGTCGCGCCTCAGCCACTCGTCGCCCTCCGCTTTTCCGCCATCGCCCCCGTCCAACCGCCCTCGCTTGGCCTTCGTCGACGCCCTCCGCTTCGCCTTCGCCGTCGCCCTCCCGCTTCGCCGTCGCCCTCCGGCTCCGCCATCACCCTCCTTGCCGCAAACCGCGTCCCCGCCATCCCCTCCCACCCTCAGTTCTCCTTGCCGCCCAACCCAACCGCGCCCCCCTCTTTTGTTATCCTCTCCTAGTTCTCATCCCCTAATCTTCACAAATCACACTTTCCGCCCACTACCCACTGGTGACTGGCCTCTGCCGTTCAAACTTCAATCTCTCCTACTTCGGACTTTCAAAACTGGATTCGGAATCAGAGTAAGCGTGTTTAATTTTTTTAAATTGTTAATGTTATTTATTTTCGTTTGAATACAGAATACTAACTCTAATTTAGTTTTATTTTTCAAAGTTAATATGACAAAGGTGGCTGAAGCTGAAACTGAAACATCTAATTCCACCAAAAAGGACAAAATCGTTGTCGACATTGATCCGGATGAAGCCAATTCTCTGAGCCCACCCAGGAAGCGTAAAAATTGTAAGACTTCTGTAGTTTGGGACCACTTTGAAAAATTAAAAGGCGATCCTAAAGATCCTCATGCAAAATACTGTGGGACTGTATATGCATGTCATTCCAAACGTATTGGTACTGGAACTATGAAAAATCATTTAGACAATTGTAAGAAATATCCTTACCAAAAGAAGAGGGACCGAACACAAACCAAATTAGTTTTCAAACCTCAACTTTCTAGTTGTGCTGAGGAGGAATCTGATTCTGTGCTTGCATGTGATTCATTTGATTTGGAGAGTTGTCGAACAGCTTTAGCAGAAATGATTATTCTTAATGAATTTTTGGTATTTATCCAGATTTTGTTTTCTCACTATCAGTTGACAAGGTCGAAGCTATTTTATCTAATTATTTTGCTAGATAGTTTTCATAAAAAAAAATGAAACAGCAATACTATAATAATTATTTTTTAAATCGTTCGTTGCACAATAAAAAAAGAAGTCTTTCAGCTTGGCTCATTATTGCCGAGATAATGGTCTACTTCTTCACATTCACCCCTTTTAGGTTTGTGGAGAGTTTGGGTTTTAGGAGATTTATGAATAAATCAGTATGCTTGCTTGAGCCTAGATTTGTAATTCCATCTCGATTTACTGTGGCTAGGGATGTCCTAAAGTTATATCTTAGTGAGAAAGAAAATTTGAAGAATACTTTCATGAAAATGAAATATAAAGTTTCTCTCACTACTTATTGTTGGACTTCTGGGAAAAACATAAACTATATGGTCTTGACTGCACACTTTGTTGATTGCGATTGGAAGTTGCACAGGAGGATCCTTAGTTTTAGTCAAATTGAGAATCATAGAGGTGACACCATTGGTAAGACAGTAGAAAAATGTTTGAAGGATTGGGGTATTGAAAATGTTGTAACTCTGACTGTTGATAATGCTAGTTCCAATGATACTGCCGTCGCTTATCTTATCAAGAGATTCAGTCATGGTTTGTTGTTTAATGGTGATTATTTGCATGTTAGATGTTGTGCGCACATATTGAATCTTATTGTTTGCGAAGCTTTGAAAGAACATTATACTTGCATAGAACATATTCAAAGTGCTGTAAGATTTGTGAGGTCTTCTCCTGGACGAAGATCATTTAGGAAGTCTGTTGAAATTGAAAAGATTTCTTGTAAGTCTTCTGTATGCCTTGACATTGTAACAAGATGGAATTCTACTTATATGATGCTTGAGGCCGCTTGCAAACTTCGAAAGGCTTTTGAGAGATTAGAGGATGAAGAATCTGCCTACACGAAAGATTTACGGCCTAGTAAAGAAGATTGGTTGAATGCAAAAATGTTGGTTTCTTTCCTGAAAGTCTTTTATGAAGCTACTGTGAATATTTCTGGCACTTTGTATACTACCTCTAATTTGATTTATCATCAGATTAGCATGGTTCAGAATTGCATACAAAGTAATTGTGTGAATAAAGGCAATGAAATGCTAAATAAAATGGCTAAGAGCATGCAGGAAAATTTGATAAGTATTGGGGAAGTAGTGAGATGACGAATGTATTACTGTATGTTGCTGTTGTGTTGGATCCAAGATATAAGTTGAAGTACTTGTCATATTGTTTCAATAAGTTGGGTCCCTATGTGTCTAAATATATGATAGAAAAAGTGGAGCATGTTTTGAGACGTCTGCTTCATCAATATAGTAGTTTTAGTGCTTCTTCTAGTGGTACTACTATTTCTCCTACTCGTAGGGCTAGTAGTATTAAATCCACTACTACTTCTACTATTATTGATACCAATATGGACTAAGATATGGACATGGAATTTGATTTTGATGAAGGAAAGAATTTAATAGGAGAGTTCTCAACTGAAGAGAATACATCTTTTAATAGTGAGTCTGAGATTGTTGTGTATTTGTTGGAAGCTCTGGTTAAGATAGAGGAGAATGTCAACTTCAACATACTTCGCTGGTGGAAGGATAATGGTCCTCGATTTCCAATACTCAATCAAATGAGTAGAGATATTTTGGCAATTCCAGTATCTACTGTAGCATCTGAGTCGGCTTTCAGTACTGGAGGACGTGTAGTCGATAGCTATCGTTGTTCATTGGCTCCCAAAACAGTAGAGGCTCTTATATGCACCCAAAATTGGTTAAATTCTGACCCTATAAATCTCGTAGTTCCGGAACACTTGGAGGATGTAATGTTTGAAGAAGGTATTGATTCTACCTTTTTTCTCTTAATATTTTTTCTTTTTTTTATCCTAACTATACTCTCTACTTTTGTTCCTCTTCTAATTTTGTAGGATTCAGAGATGTCATGGATGGAGAAAAGGACTTGGACGAGCTTCAAGATTTTCCAAAGATATCAATTCGTTAATGAACATTGTATTTGGACTTTTATGTTTTATATTTGCCATTTGTTTTTGTATTTTAACTTGTATGTTTTATATTTGTTATTTGGACTTTTGTTGGGTTTGTTTTTGGACTTTGGTTAAAAATTTGACTGAGACATTGAGATGTTATGTTTGTATTTGGACTTTTGTGTTTTATATTTCTATTCCGATTTTTGTTGCAAATTTGGATTATGAGATATTGAGATGTTATGTTCGCATTTGGACATTTGTTGAAGATTTGAATAGAAATACTAAAATAGTAATGAAAATTGACAAAATGAAAATTATAAAGTACATGAATATGCACTACAAACGTGAATAATGAAAAAAAAACCAAAAGGATACAGTAAAAGAAAAAAGAAAAAAATTCGGTTAAACCGACAAACCGACCGAACCGGTCGGTCGGCCGGTCGGCGCAATCCATAGGAACGGAGATGTCGGTTTCCAAATATGGAAACCGACTTGGTCGGTTTCGGCGTCGGGGTCGGCCGAAAACCGACCCCGACCGACCGATGCTCACCCCTAAGCATACCGATAAGCTAAAAGCCAGTCAGTGAAATCGGGGAAAATAATCCTAAATGTGCTGAAAGTCATGCGTACAGGCTCAACAAGGTTAAACAAAAAGTAGGCATGCCAAACCAATCAACGAAATTCAGAGTATAAAATAATTTGGCAAAAGTCAAAATAGGTTGGAAACCGAAGGGTATTGATTAAACTCAGGTAAAAAACCAACAAAAGCCAAATAGGTTTGAAACCTAAGGGTGCCAACTAAACTCAAGGTATAAAACTATTGACAAAAGCCAAATAGCTAGGTTACAAACCTGAGAGTAAACCCTAAAGTATAAAACCATGGGCAAAAACCAAATAGGTTAGAAACCAAGTACATTGGTCCTGTTGAAAGTTAGATCCTAAGGCCAAAATCTAATGGTTAAAACTAACCGTATGACAGAGGCTAAAAGACTTGACTACAGCCAACTACAATGAACTACGACAAAAGGATATAGCGATTATTCTATAATAATAGTCAATCCATGAACGACAAAATAGTCTCTAAGCAGAAGTCTAACATTTTGAATAACTCGTGATCTTCAACTTTGAGAGTGGGGGCTAATGTAATGGATGAGAAAATCCCTATTTTCTACCATTCAAATCCCCTTAAATTCAAAAAGAGAGAAGATATCTGATGACCTTAAGATACAGGAGAAGATATCTATATTCAAAAGGAAAAAGATATACTGATGGCCTCACGATTGTTCGGATAAAATATTCTAGTGATACTAGGTTTTTCCCTGTATAAATAGAAAGAAAATACTCATAGTTGTGGTACTCTTCTATACTATTTGCTACGCCTAAATACCCTACTCTCTACACTCGACTACTTCGATACTAACTTAAGCATTGGAGCCTGTGTGGCAGGAGCTACACCTATCTTAGGGTTATTTTATTTTGCATGTCACATCGATCCCTTTCCTATTTAGAAGATTGATGCAAATTTGGAGGAATTCCAAGGAGCCGATTTTCTGAAACAACACTTATTCTTTTAAAAGTTATGTTTAAGTGGCTGATGTTTAAATTTCATTAAAAATCACATTATGAAATGATCAAGCTAAAGTAATAAATCATAATTAAAAACGTCCTAAAATGTAAACTCATTAGTAATGTATTTATATTTTCATTGATAGGAGCAATTAAAAATTAGGCATATTCTGAAGCACCATAGACTTAATAGTTAGGGGGCATGTCAAGAATTCCACATTGAAAAGAGAGGGGACCTGACAATGATTTATAATAGACATGAGCTACTCCTCTCATTGTCAATTGATTTTGAGATGGAACCCCGTGAATATTAATATGGTATGAGAGTCCAAAAGCTCAAACGAGCAATCGGTCAAAAAATAGTACGAAAATCAAAGTGCTTCCTCCTTATTTTTAAGCTTAAAAGTTGTTGTCTCGACTTTTTTATACCTTCATATATTGTTCATTGATTCTTCTTCTTTAGTAAAATTCTAAATTTTTCATTGTTGAGAATTGAAAATCCAGAAAAGCAATTTCCACACATTTTAAGCGTTATTTACTACTTGCAAGAGTAATAAAAATATCAAGTATCTTTTATATCCCATATATATACTTTGCTATTATTAATTTTTCAAAAAATTGAGTATGTTGATCTCTTCGACTTAGGCTTCTCAATAGATGTCTCTCAAGATGGTCTCTTTTGGAGGCCCACCAATCCTTTGACAGATTTTTTTTTTCTCTTTTAAGGATCGGATATTCGTTTGAGCCCACCAATCCTTTGACAGATTTTTTTTTTTTCTCTTTTAAGGACCGGATATTCGTTTGAGGTTATTGGAGTTTGATACCATCTTTAATACTCATAAAATTCTATCCCAAAACCAATTAGAATTCATATTAGTACTTAATGTATTTGTAATATTTTCAACGTGAGATCCTTGCTCCACTATCAAAATATGTCAAAATGAGATTCTCAACGAGTCGCTACATTCTTATTTCCAAAAGTACAAGTAAAAAATCAAAAGAAGACATTTTGATGCATAAAGTTTTTACTATAATTATACCAAATAATTTATATTGGCAAAAAGCATCATTATTTCCATGTAAAAGATCAGTGAAGGAAAACTTCTTTTAGTTAAGTTTCTACTGCTTAGCCATTTTTTGCTTGTGGCTTTGAGAGGGTAATTTTACTTGAGTGGCCAATCCAATGGCTTGAAGAAATATAACAACATACCAACCCGGGTCAAACTGCCACCATTCAAAGCCCATCCTAGCGGAATATTCAAAAGCATGGTGGTTATTGTGCCAACCTTCTCCAAATGCAATCAAATTTATCAACCTATGAAGGATCCAAAAATTATATATAATAGACGTAAAAATATAATACTATTGTTACATAAACAATTGATTACTCAATCAATATAAAATTCAATAGTTATTCAATTATATTTGCTGTATATCTTCCAAGGAGAAGGAAAATGTTATATATTTGAACATATGATTCCAATCAAGATTCATGGGTTCCTTTTAATTAAAATAATCGCGTCTTTAATTTAATTACAAAATAATCAAACTGACATTAATTTAAACACTTATTAGCTAAAAATTTAGCTAACTCAAACATAGATCAACTAGTTAAGACACTTATCTCCAACCAAACGATCGTGAGTTCGAATCCCTACTTCTACATGTTGTACTAATATATATTTTATATATAAAGTTAAAATTTACGTATATAAATTCGTTGATATATAAAATATGCTGGTATCTTTAATATATACATATAAATATGTATGGTTGATAATATGATTGGTACTATGATAAATAATGAAAATATTTAATATATTAAAGTTCTAAATAAATTCTATCTTCTTTCTTCTTTTTTTTTTGAGCTTAGCTCTACGATAATTACAATTATCTCTCATCAGGTTATGAGTTTGAATCTCCTATCCTATTTGTTGTACTAAAAAATGAAAAAATCCATCATTTTTTACATTAACCTAGAAGTCATTCGATCAAATTTGCCATCTAAAAATATTGTTACAGTGGAAGAAAAAAATCATTAAAAGCACAATAAACTAATTCAATTTTCATCTATTTGGACGTAAAGAAAGACATACTTACCAATTATTTCTAGACAAATCGCCTGTTTTCCATGGTTGTTTTCCCCATAAATGACATATTGAATTCACCAAATATGTTGCATGTAAAAGCATTACACTTCTCACACACTGCTTGTCAAAAGGTACCATATGTCATATTTTTCTTGCTCAATAGCTTTAATAACCCTCTTCTATATTATTAGTTCCAAAAACAAAATGTAAAATCGTATTTCAAGAAAATATATATTGTTTTATTTGAATTTGTTCATTTCCTATTTCCCTATAAACAAATAAAATTATTAAATAAACAAACATAATTAGAAATAATAATAATAACAATACCATTATGAGATGGAGTAGTCTTATTTAATTAAATTACAACTAATTTATTAAAGTCTTATTATTCAAATTATGGTAACCTACCTAAATAAATCTTCTGTGGATGATTCAAAGACTAGAAGTTAAAAAGGATTTTATTTTACCATTCCCCATATCAGAAAAGGAATTCCTCCACCAGCATAGAGTATGACTGCAAGAGCAATTGGATGTAGAATATATGTATTGTGGATAAATGTATAGAACGTTTGTTTCTTCAAGTCACCAACATTATCGAGTCTATTGTGCTTCATAATCATCACGGATGTACTTCTATCTGGTCTCTCTTGAAAATTACTCATTTTATTTGTTAAAGTATTGGAATCAAAAATCCAAAAAATATAACTAAACCAAAACCCTTGAATAGGACTGTGTGGGTCTTTTTCAGTATCAACAAATTGATGATGATACCTATGGGTGCTCACCCAATAAATTGGATCGCCCTAGCATGAAAAAAAAATAAATAAATAGAACAATAAAACAATAATTTTTTTTAAAAGATAATAAATATCTTGACAGGTTTTTTAGGGTTTACCAATCAATTTGTAAATTCATCCTAATACTAATTATTTGACATTATAATAGCAAAAGTACAAGACGTTGAATGTCCAACCTGAAGTGATTGAACTCCACAGTAAGCAAATAAGTATTCAAGCCATTTAGGGAGCTTGAAACTTCTATGTGAAAGATTTCGGTGATACGAAATAGTGATACCGAAGAGACCTGTAATAATATATAATGCAAAAGCAATCCAAAATGCACTCCAATTGAACTGAAAAGGTGCAAAAATACAAAGCACATGCAAAAAGAGGAGAATGCAAGCATTTGTCTTATCCATCTTGGTCCATTTTCTCCTCCCAAATGACATTGGAGACTTCACAATTATCTTCGGTTCCTTCGATGCGTCCATTACCATGGGCTTGCTCTCCTTTAGGCTTCACCAACTCTTTTAGCGTTCGTATTTATAGTGCAATTTTAAGTCAAAATGTAATAATAATTTAAGGCTCATCATCTAAGTGGAAAATATTATCCATTTCAAATTTCTTGATATTTATATAATATATGTATTATATCTTTTTAGTACCTCCACTTGTATCAATCTAAATATAGTTAAACTAGTTAAAATAGATATTTTTCGAGTTCAAAAATCAGATATTCGAATTTCCACCTCTATAACGGAACATGTTATTGAATTAAAAAGAAAAATCACTTACGGAAATGCATGAAATGGGGTAATTTCAACTCTCATTCCCCTTAACACGTAATGTAGTATATTAAAAAATTTTGAAAAAAGAATTGAATGGGAGTAATTTATTCTATAAAAAAGTAGATCTCTAAATCATTAATTGTAGTTAATTTTTTTTTTAATAAAAGAAGACAGAGAAAAGAAACACAAATTAAATATTAGAGAGTTCCAAAAGAAGGTTGAACAACCACGATGGCATATCTCCCTCCCCCTCACACTTTCAAAGGACAAAATCTTCTCCATCTCTGGCTCTCTTTGCAATCTCATGAGCCACCAAGCGACCAGATTCAACCATTAGCATTTTTTTTCTTTGACAGAGAATTAATCATTAGCATTGATTTATGGAAACTGTAAATTAAGTAATTGATATACAGAAAATTTACAATACTTAAAAAAAAAAATTAGAACAGTTTAGTATATTTTTATTGATAATATCAGAAGTTAGAATTTAATGATTTTGAAATCATATTAATTTTTCTTTTTACTACTTTGAATGAATCTTAATAATGTACCAAAACGAGCATATATATATAGTACGTAATAGCTTATATTTTGAAGTTCGTTCATTTATCCTACTAATTTAAAAAAGCATTGATAAAACATTTAGTGATTATTGTGGATGTGTATCTCTCTATCCCTATATCTTTTCTTTTGTCTTCTTGAATTAGTTATCTTATTAGAAAAATATTTTTTTAAAAAAATAGGATTAATTATGTCAATTTCTTCAGGTCACTAAATTAAAAATGGGAATATTAAATTATATTATATTCATAAAAAATAGATTAATTAAAATAGGATTACATAAATTCATCTTAATACTAATTATTAAATTATAAATACTGCTCAATAAATCATAAGACATTTCTTCGTCTCAAAAGTTGATGGTCCTATTTTCCAATTTTGTAATAGTTAAACTCAAAGCAAAAAAAAAAAAAAAAAGATAGTAAGTTAGTAACCTATAGTTTTTATTTTTATTGTTTATTTATTTATTTGAGTTTAACTATTACAAAATTAGAGAAGGAACCATCGACTTTATTTTGTACCTTATGTTGTAAATAATAATTAATTTACATCATATATTTAAGTAATTAGTTTTTTCTTGTTGAAATGAAAAGCAAATTGATTGGTACTTAAAAAAGAGAGAAAAAAAAAACAAGTTGATTAGGTCGAAATTAATAAAACAGTTATATTATTTGGCGCATCAAAAAACAATTAATATTTTCCGGTTTATTTTCAAAAATTAGCTAGCAAAGTTTATTCCAAATAATTATATTATAATTATACTCTATTTTTCATGGACCCAAACATGCAGTTAAAAGGTAATTCTCCATTTCGATAGCTAATAGGTTTGGCTTAAGGATGGTCCTTAATCTAATCCTTCATCATTTCATACCTAATTATTTGGCTATATTAATATATAGTTGGACCAAATAATCATTTATATAATATAATTAATAAGTATATGAATTTAACTAATATTTCTTTTTAATACAACAAACATGTATGGTCGGAATTCGAACTCACGATCTTCTGATCGATAATATTTATCTTAACTAGTTGAGCTATGGGTTAGCTATCAATATTCATGGGATTTCATGTCAAAACAAATTGGTAATGAGAGGAGTAGCCTATGTATATTATAAACCTATACAATATTCCTTTTCTTTTCAATGTGGGATCCTTAACATTAGCATATATTTACACACATAGTCCTGCCAATTTGACACGTGTTAATTTGAAAGAAATACAACTTGTTAATTACTTGGTAGGATTTTTTGAAAACAATTCATTTATTATTTTCAACCTGATTTTGGGAATGGATGAATAAGAAAATGAAGCTCAACCGATAATTGAACAAATTCGAAATCAATGATAATTTAGTTTCTTAATTGATAGGGTTATAAGGTGGGATATTTGACCTTTAAAAATGTTTTTTTTAGCCTTTAAAAATTTTACGTACATAAAATAATATATTTGTACATATCAGATCACAATTTGATTATTCAATTTCAGTACCATTACTAAGACTTAACTAAGAATTTCAATACCTTGAGGAGAAAAACTAAAACTTCCAAAATGCTAGAAATAAAATTGAAAAATTATTAATATTTTAAGCTATCAAATAATATACCTGGCCTAGTTTCTTCTAGCTAGGGCCCATTAAGACCCATTTAAACGAACTAATTAACCATTAATATGTATTACATACCTATTTAAGTATATTTATGAGGTGGAGATTCGAACTTTACACACATACAAAGCAGGCATATTTATAATGCAACAATATAAACAAAAATTTTGTTTTATCATTATTGAATCTATAGGTGTTGGGGCTATGGAATTCTATTTTTCTGAATTAAAAATGATGAAATAGAAACAAGAAACACGGTGAATCTTTCCGTTTACATATATATGAATGCAAATAAGAAGATAATACTAGTGGTTGGGGCGGACATGGGATACATTCAAATCTTCTTACTTTATGTTGGGTAAATATTACAATAAACACTGCATTATTATTATTATTTTCACAAATGCTATATTTAGTAAATTATTGATTGCTTGAGTCATCATAACAAATCATAAAATATTGATAATTATAACTTTGGATAATGGTTGTATTCAGACTTTAAACTTGAATAAGTGGTACATTTTTATGCTTTCATTTAAAGAGTAGTTAAAAATGATATTCTCGTGTGCATTCAATTGACAATAAAATAATGTTTAATACAAAATGGATGAGTTGAGTTTAAATTTGACTGGCAAAAAATATTTGGAAACATCGTAATAGATGTATATCTCGGTAATTAAAACTACGGGACTGTATCGACGAGATCCAACTGTGAATAGCTGTCCAAAAGAAAACTTTCATTGAAATTTGATGGCCATACTATTCATATTTGATTGAAGGGAGAATAGAAGACATAGTATTTTTTTTAATAAAAAAAGAAAGTCAAAACCATATAATTTCATTCAATTAAAAAAAAAGAATTAGCTAAGGAAAGAAAGTCTTGCAACTACGCTATATATTGACATTGCGACTGCACTAATAAGGACATCCGATCTACTTTTACTTATATGGATTTTAGAGCTGCACTCATCTATAGAAGGTGCTCACATTTTCCTAACTTGAATAGAAAGTTTGGAAGGAAGGAGGAATATATTGAGTCAAACACAAACACTTGGATATAATAACCCAACACAAACACAAACACTCCGTTTTTTTCCTCCAAAAACGTGTTTTTTTACCTTTCGTGACGTTTTTATTAAAATTTGAACAGTGTTTTATCGTCTATTAGCATCACAACAACTCAAAATTTATGTAGAGGCAAAAATGTTAAAAAAAGGGAAAAAATAAGTAAAAGGTATTGGGCCAAGAAACACTACTAAAGCCCAAACCTAATTTCTTTCTTCTTGAGCAAGGTGTCATGCACCGCCTTCCTTTTGCACAGACATATGAAGTAAAAATAATTAGAAACTGTGGAAGACGAAAATGGGAGAATGTTGGTCTGTTGGGTGTAGTAGGTAGACCGTTATCGTGAGGTTGGTGAGATTTTTTATTCTATATTCCGTAACTATTGTCAAAGTATTTAGAAGTTAGGTAACTATTGTTGTAACATCTAGAGAGTGATTGTAGAGCGTTGTGAGGCTCATTCTATCATTCTCAATCATGGTAGAATGCATATAAATCTCTATGTTGTTTCTGTTTACTTGTATTTTCTCTATTGCATTGATTCAAAGTATGACTTCCTCGCAGCTGTGGAAGAGGAAATATCCTAGTTAGATCATGTTGAGTAGCTTGTGTTAGAGGATTAGATGTACTGCATAGGGTGTCTTTTCCCAACACTAAGTAGGTCTCAATGAAAGTTGGATCAAGATAAAAGGTGAAAAGCCAAGCAATAAAGGGCTTATTATTGCTCGTCTGCAAATATCCAAATTTTTATGCCTAATACCCATTGATAAATTGGTAACCGCATCTAATCTAAAAAAAAATCTCAATTGTTTCAAGATTTCTCTTTTTGAGATAGAATATTTACGGAACCTCCACGAATATATAGGATCATATCAAACTTTCTTCCCTAGTATTTACATTCTTAATATTTTAGAGCAAGTTCTCAAGAAAGTTTCATTTAGTTATCTATTATTTATGTTTTGTCCCAAGATTAGAGCTGGATCTTTTTTTTTTTTTTGTTGAAATCTTAGTTTTAGAAGATTTAATGTAAGGCTTGTTCATTGGACGTAAGTTAAATGGGACCTAAATGTATACCCACTTGAAAATTTTCAAAATGTCCCTAGTTTAAAATATAATATATATAATTTGGAGAAGGAATCTCCAAACTACAATTTTCATAAGTGGAAGCATTTTTCAGATGTATAATAAATGACTAAGTATATATTATTGTTGATTTAAAGTGAATAATTGTTCTTACTAAATTAGATTTCAAAGAATATTTCATAACGGAAGAATAACCATACCCTACATTCGTTGTTCAAAAAATGTTTTATCAATGCTTTTCTAAATTAGGTGTTAAGAAGATTATTATTAATAGGCTTCCAAAATCAGTAAATTCCAACTTCTAATATTATGTAACAAAAATATTATAAATTTATTATAGTTATATTACTTAATTTACGATCATCATAAATTAATGTTGTTATCGAGGGCAAATTAGGGGTGCCACGCATCGAAAGTTCACCCAACCACATTCACCCAACCACGTAGGTTGGTTAAACAAAAAACAATTAAAAGCTGAGCGCATTGGGCCTAATTCCAAATGTACCGACTACAAGCACAAGTGCACTTGAACATCTCGTATAGAGGACCAGAAGTAGTATGTTGACACCTTATACCTAAACAACGATACGCCTTAGATGATCACCAAAGGTCCACCATATCCCCAATCCACGACACAAAGCAATAAAAAGAATATTGATGGTCCCATGGACCTTGGACGCAATATACTGTCCTCTATGTCTATCTCATATATAGAAAACTTAACTCTGACTGTCTCTCCATACATAATTAAAAAAAGGCAACCCTGATGAAAGTATATCGTCCTTCCTTACACAGTTATTTGTTAGAATTCGATACACTCTCAAGCAAATTCTCACTTTTGAGATTACTGTCTTTTTACTTTTTGTCTCATACCTGTTTACTCCTAACTTGACTTCTAAGTTAAACTTTGGAGTACATTTGACAAGTTTGTACCATACCTATACTAGATTTCTGTGTGTAGGCTACAAAAATTTGGAGGTGAAAACCAAGTGATACATGCGTAGCACTTACATTGGAGTGCACCAAAAAATCGACATCGACAAATGCTAATAGTCAATTGACTCAATTCAATTAAGTATATTTAATGTTAGGTCTCAAGTGAAGAAAACTATAACTATATATAGTTGGTTAAAACCAGTAACATCTCACAAGCATCTTTAACAAACATAAAGTTACAAATATATAACTTTAACAAAATAAAGGAAAAAAACTCTTTATTTAAACATGTAACTTCAATTTTTTTAATAAAATGAAGAAACATAACTCCTAAAGAAATAAATAAACAAAACAAAATGAAACAAAATTCACAACGTATATGTGAATTTAATATTGCTTACAATAAATGGAGTTGGAATCATAATTCTTTTGATGTTGTTTACTAAAACTATCTGGAATTGAAATCGGAATCAGATATACAACAATTATTAGTATATACCTCTTTCTTCTTTATAATTAAATTACAAATAAATTATTGTGCTAATTTTTTAATTAAAATAGTAATAACTTAATTTATGTTATTAAATAGTAAATATTTTTTATTATAACAAATTTATTTAATATTAAGAAATAATGAATAATCGAAATAACGTTTCATCAACTAAAATATTTTTTTCATTAGAACAACGATTCTTTAATAAAAAATATTATCAAATTTTATTATTCTAACAAGGAATTTTATTTTAAAATTTTATTGATAACAAAATAACAATAACAAATAACAAAGTAAAATTAAAAATATTAAAAATTTAAATTTAAATATTTTATAATAAATCACATTAACTAATAAAAGTGGTATGAATTTTTATTAGAAGAAAAAATTTTAGTATAACTGAACAAAAATAATAATAAAAGTAGAATCCAATTAATTAAAAAAGATATAGTTTCATTAATACCTAAGAGAGAAATGGTAAAAATATCAAAATAGTTACAAATAAATATGTGAGGTCCATAAAATAAAGAGTGAGAATGAGATTGATGAGGATCTAGTACACCTTGGTAAACACCATTAAAAGAATGAATAATTCATTCTCATTCTTTGATTCTAATAAACTTGAAATAAACATGGCCTAAAAGAATAATTTAGTTTAGAAAAAATAATCATTAATTATACTTTGTTTTGAGTATCACGAATGTGCCAAAGTGAGTATAATTCAACAGTAATTGACACATATATATCAAACCAAGAGGTTGTAAGTTCGACCTCTTACCCTCACATGTTGTACTAAAAAAAGATATATTAAATTCTATTTATTTTTATCAAAGGTAAACTAATTAATATCAAAATATATCATTTCAGAAAAAGTAAAATAACAATTAATATCAAATTTATTATTACATTAGGGGCACACTAAGAAACCTACCATTTCAGCTTGAACCTCTATTACACAGTTTAAAATTTTAAATAATCCTACTTCATGTTTTATTGGACTTTTATTAGTATTATTTTTAACTATAACATGTGAGTGGAGAGATTCGAACTCACGACCTTTTAATTGGAAATAGGTACCTTAATCTAAGTTATGTTCGGGGCTTACCCCCTAACCTAAAAAAAAGACTTTCAACAGCGTAGAATCTAAGCCTTTTGAAGCATCAGGGTTGCCGCTTAATGCTCTGGCGCTCTGAATCTCGAACGTCTTTGGTTGGAGTACTTTTTTGGACCAACTCTTTTCTTTCTTGCAACATGGCATCCCTTACCACGCTTTGCAAGTCGAAGATCTTTTCAAGCGCAATGGATTGATTGTGGATGTTCCAGTAGAAAAAACCTATGCTCGGGCCTGCGGTCACCTATCTAATACAGATAGAATAGGTCTATTCTAGATACTAAATATATAAATTTTATTAACAATAATATTTTAAGTTGTATTAATTTTTTTAAAATAATTAGTTTATTACCACGAACTTCTATTTTTTTTACTTCATTTTATTTATAATTTATAATAAAATAAATTTGGTTATATTTATTAAAAAGAAACTTTTTCACAGAATTAGCATATGCTCTAAATCTAGAATATCTAACCTTAATGATGGCAAAAACCGGGATCCGATTCTCGTGGGTATCCGATCCGATCGGATCCAGGATTCTCCGGTTTGATTGGGACGGGTCAACCCCACCCCGTCCCCGACCCCGCCCCAACTAATTTTTTATTAATTTTTTTATTTCTATATATATATAAATTAATAATAATAATATTTATTAATTTTTATATTCCTTTTATAATTCCTCAAGCCAATCAAGCCCAATACTTTAACCCAATATAAAAACTCTCTTTCAAAATTGAAACCTTTTAACTTTAATTTTCTTTATTTTTCCTTGGTTCAGATGGTATAACTTCAAATTTGAGGTTTGAATGGTTTGATTAAAGTTTCATTCTTAATTAAAGATTAGTTCGGTTGAAAAAATCAACACATCTAAATATTGTAATTGTATTTAATTAAAATTTACACTATTCTATAAAAAAAAGTTATATTTTTTTAAGAATTAAAAATATATTAATTAATTAAAAAAAAGTTCGGGGGGCGGGTTTCCCACGGAACCCCATCCCCGATTGGGGATTCCCCGCCCCGTCCCCACTCCCAAATTTTCGGACATGGAGATGGGGATGGGGTGAAATTCTGGTGGGGATGGGGATACTTCCGATCCTGCCCCCGCCCCGTTGCCAACCCTATCTACACTTGCTAAAGACTAGTATGACAATCATTTCATTTATTGTTTCTGTTGTTGAAATAAAGTTTGAACAGGTACTTTTATCCAAATATATATTTGTTTTGCTATCTACACTCTGTTTTTAAAAATTTTCAAAATCTAAACTAGATTTTGAAAACTAAAAAAAATAGTTTTCAAAAACTTTGTTTCTATTTTTTTTGGGTAAGAATCAAATTTTTTTTTAAGAAAAGGTGAAAATGTACTTTAAAAGCAATGGGACGACAAAAACGAAATGATTATTGCATAGATCAAAAATAAAAATTTCAAGTGTTACTCAAATCAAGTTGATCATGTCATTGCTGAAAGTCTCCCCTGCACGCCCGCCTTTCTATATATGTTAGAACTCGTTGATTTCAAATTGTCAGACACATTAATTAACATCTCAACTTATGGAAATTGTAGTTTCCACATTTCGTCACTTTATTTTTAATCTAATATAATATTTTAAGAATAAAAATAGGTTAGGGTCATTTGATAACTATTTTTATTTTTTTTATTTTCTATTTTTAGTTTCCTATTTATAAAAAATAAAAATATATATGTTTGATAACTGTTTTTACTTTTGTTTTTAAAAAATAGAAAATAAAACATCTTTAGTTAACTATTTTTAGTTTTCTATTTTTAAAAAGTTAAAAAATTAGAAATATATATTAGAAAGAAAATTCCATCTAAAGTAAATTTGACATTAACAATAGTGTGAGACGGGAGTGAAAATGCACTCTCCCATTTTCTTGCTCGTGACAAATTTTAGTCAACCACCTCACCTTGTTATTTGGTCCGAGAATCGAGAACCAGGTGAAAGCATCCTTATCTAGGGACGAAGATATTCACGAAAAAAATGCCGATTTTGTAATTAATTTTAATTATTTTCAGAATTTAAAAGTGTAATAAATATATATTAGTTATTTATAGAGTTATTATTTACTATTATAAATAATTGGTTTTAAAAAATATTTAATATTTTATTTACAATTTAGTAATAGGTTAATAAAATATATATTAATTATCAAGAAAGTGGAAACCTACATGGATATGGGACATGCATTTCCTATTTTTGAAGTAGGGACGGAGCCGTATAGAAATTTTTTGTCATCCATACACAAAATACTAGTTTAAATGGATGGAAATAATTCTTTTAAAGAAAATTTTTTTTGAGATAAGAATCAAATTTAGAAAAAGAAAATTTAAAGACAAAAAGAGACAAATTTTAGAGGAAAAAAAGTAAAGTTAACCGGGGAAGATACGTCAAAGAAAAAAAATTAAAAAGAAAAAGAAAAATTATAGTGAGAAAAAAAATTAAAGATAAAAACAAGATTCAAAATATGTTTTATAGATAAAATAAATAAATAAGAAGATAAATAAAAGTTCTAGCGAAAGAAAATTAAATGCTAAAATAAGATATAATTTTTAAAGGAATAGAAATAAAAGTAGTAGAAAATGAGATTGTAGAAAAAAGTTCAAGAAAAGTTGAGTATTAGAAGAAAAATTAGATTTTGAAAAAAAAAAATAAGAAACGAAATGATTATTAAATGGGATCTTAAGCTACTTACAACATGTAGGAGGAAGGAATTGAACTCACAACCTCTTAATTAGATATATATAACTATACTCATTTTGGCTCACGTTGGATTAAGATTTAATCGTACTTAATTGTTCATTAATTTATAACAATTATTGTAACTTTGGTAACCGAAATTGGTAAATTAGATTCCTAAAATTGTACTAAAAAGAATAGATCCCTAAAAAAATATAGTAAATTTATAATATTCTTGTTACATAATATCAGAAGTTATAATTTATTGATTTTTTTCTTTTTTTTTGACGAAGCCTATTAATAATAGGCTTTTTAACATCTAATTTAGAAAAGCATTAATAAAATAATTTATTATAATTTTTTTGACAAAACAAAAGGTTTATCATTGTGGACGTGCATCTCTCTCCCGTGAATTAGTTATGTTATTAGAAAAATATTTTTAAAAAAATAAGACTAGTTATGGTAATTTCTTCAGTTCACTCAACTAGAATTGGTATATTAAATTCTATTTATTTTATTGTAGGTAAATGGATTAAAGTCAAAATATATGATTTCAGAAAAAGTAAAACAATTAATATCATTTATTATTAGATTGTTTAGGTAAGAAATAAATACTAACTTACGGGCACACTAATCCAAACCCATTCAAAACCGGGAGTAGAATTAGCTAAGCAAACTCAGTCTTGTTTCACAAGTTTATAAACACGTGTTGCTACGCTAAATAATATTGTACCACCAATAAATAATATTCTACGCTCAATTAAATACTTAATTTATTTATGTCAAAGCGAGCATAATTCAACGATAATTAGCTAATCTCCAATCAAAATTTTGTGAATTCGATCTCTCACCCCTACATATTGTATAAAAAAAAAATACTTAATTTATTTATACTCTCTAAGTTGCTATAGTTTTTATCTTTACCCTTTAGAAATTCTACCGTGCATATTTTGTCTTTAATTTTTCTACTAAAATATATTAATTTTTTAATATATTGATTAAATATAATTAGATATAATTTTAATAATAATAAATAAATAAATTTAATTAAAATTACAAAGTAATGAATTATTCATTCATATATTGACTTTTTTAATCGTAAATTTTATGAGTGAAAACCAAAATTAAAAAAGGAAGAAATTAGCAAAATCAAGATCGGTTGGAACCATAACGATAACTTAATTTGATTTTCTTAAACTCATATATCAACTTTGACTAAAACCAGAATAATCCAAATTTCATTTATACCCATTATAAACTTCTATCTTTTAAACTTCATCTTTTAGAGCATTTATAATGATAAATTTATATATGCAAGTACACACTTCGTTCCCACTTCAAAAAATATTTTAAAAAATCAATAATAAAATTAATTAGATATCTATTTCACACCATAATTACTAAAAAAATTATATTAATAATTCTATTAAAATTAAATTATTCATGCTTAAAATATGAGTTACTAAATAAATATTATTACATTTTTAATCCCATAAATATGTAATTATTCTAAACTATTTTATTTTAAATTCAAAATTCCAACGCACTTCATACAATCTAACAAGTTGAAAACAGTTTTTATCAGACTCTTGTACAATGTAATAAAATATAGTATAATTAATAAATTGATAGCCTTTAAATAACTATTTTGATTGTCTAAATTGATAACCTTTAAATAAATGTTATTTAAAAATTTCTTAACTTTTTAATCAAAAATTTATTGGCTAAGTAAAAACAAAAAGTTAAGTTTAATGAAAAATTTGACAGTAATTAGTAAATAAATTTATTTAGCATAACATGAACAAATAATTAAATAACTCATTAATTACACTTGTTTCGTGGTAAATTACGATAAATTTGTATAAAATAATTAAATATTTATTTTATAAAATAATAATTGAAAAAAATTAAGCAAACAAATGTATGAATTTTTTTTTTTATATTTGACAAGTATACTTTCTCATAAGAAAACAAAAATTTTAATTATTTCAATCAAAATATGAACAATCTATTGTTTATTATAAATTCAAAATCTAATGATAAACACAGTTTTAATAAATTCAGATTTAACAAAGTAGCATCAAACACAGGTTTAATAACTCATACTTCATTAACTCTAAGTTTAATAAACACATGTTCAGATCAATCTACAATTTCTGCTCGAAGCTTTTCATTACACACCGAAATTTTTTTAATAATCTTAATTGTATGTTTTATTGGACTTAAGGATTTTTTTTATAATTTTAATTTCAGCTCGAAGCTTTTTGTTACATACTGAAATTTTTTTAATAATCTTATTGTATGTTTTATTGGACTTAAGGATTTTTTTTTATATATATATATTTTTTTGCAAAGGAATCTTCTTTGTTTTCAACATTTTGGTGTAGAGATTTATACTAGAGATAGATGTTTACTAGTTAAACTAGGTTCAGTTTTGCAAAGGATTTAAGAATATTGGACTATGTGGTACATTTCACGATATTTTTTTTTCTTTTTTGTTTGAACATTTCACAGCTAATTCATCTGCCAACTAATTCTTTATCATTTCATACCTTAACTAAAGGCTGTGTGTTTGAAAGTAATGGTAGAATGAGTGATTTTGAAAAAAATAGATTTAAGTATAATTGATTTTCCAAAATCACCATAATACCTTAAAAATTAATTAAACTTTTCTTAAATCAATTTTTCAATTTACCAAACATGATTAATTGAGAGGCAAGTGATTTTAACAATCACTCACAAACTTACCCTAAGTTTAGTTGCATTAATATAGTAGTTAAACCAACTAACTTTTTACATGAGATAATGTTTAATTAATATGTATTTAATTATTAAGTTTCTAAATACATAAATTTTATTAACAATAATATTTTAGGTTGTATTTAATTTTCTAAAAATAATTACTTTATTACTACGTGCTTTTTTTATACTTTGTTTTATTTCTAATTTATAATAAAATAAATTAAAAAAGAAAAAAAAATCGTTATATTTATAAAATGAAACTTATTCGCAACTTTTATAATGTATTAAAAATCTAAGTTAAATTTAAATTTGTTTTTGTTTTTGACATTTGGATAATAATTCAAATGTTCTTTTTTTTTCCAAAAAAATGCTAAAATATACTTAAAAAATTACGAGGAAATCAGTATAATTTTAAAAAATAAGGAAAAGACTAAAAAAAATATTATTTTTTAAACTCAGCATAGAGTGAGAACACTATGTTGGTCCAAAAATAAAAAATTTGAAGTGTTTTACTAAATTTAGAAACTCTAAACACTTAGAAGAACATTTGTTAATGCAGACGAAATTTTTGCCGAAACAACAATTTTCATGGGGAAAAGTGAGAAACCCCGACGTTATACACTTTCGTCAGGAAATTTCCAACGTTTTATATTCTTGTTTCGGAATTATCTTTTGTGGGATGAAAAAATATTAACACAAAATAAATCCAAAAACGTTGAAAAGCATAATGTAGATTGATAAAGTATAAAATATGATTATAACCCATAGCAACAGTCAACAGATTTATTTAGGCACAAGTTTATTGTGCATGAACTATATTTCCATGTAAAATACATTACTTTAGAGAATATCATTAATTTTTTGGGTTGTCTTTAGCCAGCATTTGCTTGTGGCTTTGAGAGGGTAATTTGACATGAGTGGCCACTCCAATAGTTTGAAGGAACATGATAACATACCAACCAGGGTCATATTGCCACCATTCAAGGCCTACCCTAGCTGAATACTCAAAAGCATGGTGGTTATTATGCCAACCTTCTCCAAATAATAGCAAACCCATCACCCTGTAAGAAAAACCAAAAAAAAAATCTAATAAATAGCTACCAAAATATTGTTATATAAACAATTGATTAATTAATAAATATAAAAGCCAATAATTATTTATTGTTATATATATACCTTCCAAAAAAATAATATTGTTTTACTATATTTCATTTTGCTATTTATTTTTTGTTATTCTTTTTCTTATTTAGAACATTATGTTTTTTTAAAGAATAAAAAATATTATTTTAATAGATGTGGTTATACATTCCAAATTAGATAAACATTTCAGTTTACCACAAATATATTAGCACATTATGCAAAGCATAACTCAAATAGTTAAAACATATATTGTTAATTAAGAGGTTTGAGTTTGAATCTACATCCTTACATGTTATTGTTTTAAAAACAAATATATTGAAACATTATGACATCAATTTTGTAATAAAATGATCGGATATAGATGCCTCAACCAATTGAACTATGACATTTAACAATTTTTAAACCTTACAATTAAACGTTATTTTTAAACATTAAAAGATTATGCATGAACATGTTACTTAACTAGTAACAATAAAATGTGACTTAAAAGGTATATCTATCCATGAACAAATAGCTTGTTACATAAATCATGTTTTTAATTTAAGAATCACATAATAACCAAACCGGCTTTAACAGTTGTTGTGTTAAAAACTAATTTTATAAATAAGTTGATGAAATATATGTTTTTAATACATGTATCACTCAAAAAAAAAAAAAAAATTCAATTTATGTAATGTTTATGACGTATGATTTACATTTCCTGGCGCTTTTATAAATTATGAAATATCTACTATACATTCAAGCTCTAAACTTATCATATCATTTTTAAAATTTCCCTAGAAGTTATTCAACTAGAATTTTCCATCTATAGTGAAACAGAAATCAGAAACATAATAAACTAATTAAATAATCGCTTAATTTTTTTTTTTCTTTTTATGCATGAAAATAATCATTTACTCGATAATTTATGTACATATAGAAAGGCAAAATATACTTACCAATTGTTTCTGGACAAATCTTTTGTATTCCATGGTCGCTTTCCCCATATATGACATATTGAGTTCACCAAAAGTGTTACATGTAAAAGCATTACAATTCTCACACACTGTTAAGAAAAGAAAAAGTATGATATATGTCACATTTTTCTTGTTCCTACTCTTAATAATCTTATCTAATTTATTAGTTCAAAAACAAAATTTTAAATCGTATATGTAAAAAAAGTATTGTTTTAATTGAATTTTTATTATTCGTATTTGCACTTAACTAAATAAACTAATTTAAATTTTTAGCACAACTAACTAAATTAAAATCATTATGAGATGGAATTAAATTGAAATGAATTTACTAAAATCTTACTATTCAAATTACGATAACCTATCTAAAATAATTATTTATTCTTCTTGTATTACAATTGAAATGAATAAAATAAGTGAGAGAATAATTTTATTTTACCGTTCCCCATATGAGAAAAGAAATTCCTCCGATAGCATAGAGTACGACAGAAAGAGCAATTGGATGAAGAATATATGTTTTCTGAATAAACATATAGAATGTTTGCTTCTTCAAGTCAGCAACATTACTCAATCTCTCATGCTTCCTATTCATCACGGACATGCTTCTATCTCTCTCTTCAAAATTACTCAAGTACTTTGAACAAACTTTATTAGCCAAAGCATTAGAATCAAAAATCCAAATAATATGACTAACCCAGAATCCTTGAATTGGACTGTGTGGATCTTTTTCAGTATCAACAAACTGATGATGATACCTGTGCGTACTTACCCAATTGATTGGATCACCCTAAAATATGAAAAATTAAAAAAAAAAAGTTAGAAGATGCAATAGGTATATATATATATATTGATATGCTTTAGAGTTTATCCATTAATTTTTACGTCCACTAATCATTGACATCTATAATATGAACAAAAGGCATAAATGTCAAACCTGCAATGCATGAACTCCACAATAAGCAAATAAGTATTCAAGTCATTTGGGGAGCTCGAAACTCTTATGTGATAGATTTCTATGATATGAAATAGTAATGCCAAAAAGACCTGTTATAACATATAATACAAAGGCAAGCCATAATGCACCCCAATTGAATTGGAATGGTGCAAAAACACAACCCACATGCAAAAAAAGAAGAGCCAAAGCGTGTGCTTTATCTGGCTTGGTCCATTTTCTGCTCCCAACTGACATTGAAGGATTCACTGTCACCATTTCCTTTGGTTTTTCTGACGCATCCATCAGAAAGGACTTGTTAAAGCTGAGGCTTCACCATCTCTTTTACCCATGTATTTGTAGTGTCATCTAATGACAATGTGCTAATTTAAGGCCTCCTTTTAACTGAGGTTCTATTCACTTCAATAAACTGAGAATGGTCGAATGAAAATTAAGAAATAGGAATCAAAACTTTTATTTGCTTTGATGATGCTTAATGAATCGTAGGATCGGAATCAATTTGTGACACCTACCTCAAAGTTTATAATCACTCCTCCTTAAAATGTGATCTCATTCATACTACAATTTCTTCAATCTCATTCTCATCTCTTATTCCTTGAGACCCACACTTTTATAATAATAAATTTATAACTTTTACCTTTTCTCTTTTACCAATCAAACGAGACCAATATTTTAAATGTCGATAATAGATGGAAATGTCAAGGTATCAATTTCATGAAAATATCGACAAAATATCGATGTTGATGGATATTTTAAAAGTTAGAGAAATTAAAAAATCGTAAAAAATATTTAAATTAACAAATAAACATTTTTCTAATTTTAAATAAATTAAAAATAATTAATATTAATATTAGGTATATATTAGTGTCATTTTATTGATATTTTTCATATTTTGTCGATTTTTGTACTACAATAGAAATATTGATTTACCCCTCATGTCGATGTGGAATTCATGAAAACATGGATATGACAATGAAAATGTCGACGAGTATTTAAAGCCATGAATGAAACACATAATTTATTAATTAATTATTTTACACTTTTATTATTTCTTTTTTATTTATACTATTAATGATTTTTTTCAAATATAAATTTGTACAATTTTATTATAAAATATTTTAAATTTATATTTAATTTTATTATGTTATTATTAATTAATATCAAAAATGTTTTAAAAATATAATTTTTTAGTTTTAAATATTAGAACAATAAAATTTTATATTAAAGGGTGGTTGTTCCTAATAAAAAAAATATTTTAATTGATGTAATTTATTTTTATTATTTATTATTTATTAATGTTAAATAAATTATTATTATAAAATATGTAATATCAATAAAATATGGATAACATAAATTAAAATTTAGTATTATTTTAACTAAAAAAAGGTAGTATTACAATGTATTTGTAATTATCTATAAATAAAAAGTGTATATAATTGTTATGTATCTGATTCTTATTCTAATTCCAAACCGTTTTAGTAAACAACATAAAAAAATTTCTAATTCCGATTAAAGAAAATTTCTAGGATTTTCGTTTTGATTTCTTATTATTCCGATTAGTTGTATGTTATTTCTTATTTTGATTGATTTTCGTTTTGATTTCTTATTATTTCGATTAGTTAGAGCGCCTAAATGTATACCACTTGAAATTTGTCAAAATGTACTTGCTTTTATATATATATAATTTGGAGATCGAATTTCCAAACTACAATTTTCATAGGTGGAAGCATTTGCAAATGTATAATAATTAAATTACTAATTATACAGTATTGTTGATTTAAAATGAATAATTGTTTTTACTAAATTAGATTTTAAAGAATATTTGAAAAAGGAAGAACAGTAACCCCACCCTACATTATTCGTTTTTCAGAAAATAATTTATCAATGCTTTTCTAAATTATATGTTAAAAAGATTATTAATAGGCTTCCAAAATCAATAAATTCCAACTTCTAATATTATGTAGCAAAAATATTATAATTTTACTATATTTCTATTACTTAATTTACAATTATCATAAATTAATGTTTCTATTGAACAAAATCATGGTGCCACGTATTGAAAGCTCGTTCAACCATACAACCTAAGACAAAAAAAAGAACAATCAAAAGCCGAATGCACTAGGCCTAATCTCAAGTTCCCCAACTATATAGGGCTAGAAGGCAGGGTACTGCACCCCGTACCTGAACCACGATACATCTTAAAGGATCACCTAAGGTGCTGCCATGCCCCCAACATACAACTGATGAGTAGAAAGAATGTTGGTGATGTGGGCGTAACATACCGCCCAATGTTCGCCCTAAATATGGAAAACCTCTCTATGGCTATGTCTCCATATATAAGGAAAATGCAATTCTGACGAAGATAAGTCAACTTTTTCTACACAATTCCTTGTGAAGATTCGGTACACAGTACTCTCAAGAAAACTCTCACATTCGAGAATAGTGTCCTCTTACTCGATCTTTTTGTCCCCACATACCTCTTTGTTCCCAATTTGAGTTCTAACTGAAGATTTAGATCAATCTATTTGGTAAGGCACCACATAGATTTATGTGTATAGACTACAAGAATTCGGAGATAAAGACCTACGTGATACCTGCATGACACTCACTTAGAGTGCATCCATAAAATCGGCATCAACAAATGCTAATAGTCAAATTAAGTACATTTAATGTTAACCTCCTCCTCTTCCCTGCACGCCTTTTCGATATAGTTTAGAACGAGCAATGCATCATTGATCTAAAATTGTTTGGTATCTCAAACTTTTGGAAATTGTAGTTTCGACATTTAGTTCCTTAATTTTTCATGTAATTACAATATTTTATGAATGAAAATAGTTTAATTGTTTAAACCACGTAATAACATCTCTGGTAGCCTCCGGCATTTTTTTGTTGTACTAAAAAAATAATTTAGTTTAGAAAAAAAAATAGATATCTAAATCATTAATTGTTTCTTTTAAGTGCCACGAATGTAGGGTTGGGTTAACATTAATAGCACTTAATTGTGAGTTGACGATTGGCATTGATTTATTATATTTATTGTAAATTAGGTAACAAAAATGAGTAAATTAGATCCCTAATGCCCTAAAAAATACAGTAAATTTATAATATTTTTGTTACATAATATCATTAGTTAGAATTTTGGAAGCCTGTTAATAATACTCTTTTTAATATCTAAATTAGAAAAGGATTAATGATTAAAAAATAGAAAAACATTAATAAAATAATAAATAATTTATTAAATTTTTGTCAAAAAGAAAAAAGTTTTATTATTGTCGTTGTGCATTGTCTCTCTTGTGAATTAGTTATGCTATAAATTAGACTAGTTAAGCCGTAATTTCTTGGGTTCATATAATTGAAATTAGTATATTGAATTGGACTTTTCTTAAATAATGTTTTTTTAAACGACATAAAAATAACGTAGGTTTGAAACTATTTTCAAAAGTAGGGTAACGAAAGAGTGCACCCTAAATTTCAATGGCAGCCAATCGCGACTATAATTTTGTGGGTGTCGCTGCATCCAATATACAGGTTTTCTTTAACTAAATTCATAAAACCAGCTTGTTTATCCGTAACTTTGTTGATAAATATCCCTCCATTTTTTAGTTCGGTACATTCTTTAATTTTTTTATTTTATAAAAATATCTCAAATTCAATTAGTATTTTTAAAATAATTTTATTCTCTAACATTTCAATATCTTTATTATAAAAATATATCAATTTCAATTTGTATTATTTAAAATAATTTTATTTTCAATTTGTTCCCAGAAATTTTAAGTATTTTTATTTTCAATTTTTACGTTGTCATTACATATCGATGATATTATTTGTTATATAAATTATATTACAAATATATTTGCACTTGAAAAAGTATATTTTCATGTGGATTTATACTTTTACTTATGTATGAAACAGTTAAATAATAATAAAATAAATAATATTTTATATGTAAAAAAAATTTAAAAAATCTAAATATTTTTCCATATATGTTGTATGCGACTTCTACGAATGGAAATCACATGTAATTTCTTCTGAATTCATGTTGCTCGATCGTATTGTTTGTATTGATCTCCAATAGACGGCGCCAATTGTTGATGCTGGAATTCGGCCTCCTGGATTCTCGCCAATCTAGCACCAAATTTGATGGTCACGGGATTGTTTACCTGCAAAACCGAGCAGCACTAAACTGGTGTGACTTCTGTCACACGGGATCCAATGCTTAAATTAGGAACGACGGAATAAGGTTGGAAAGCTGTCACACGGGATCCAATGCTTAAATTAGGAATGACGGAATAAGGTTGGAAAGTATTATAGTAGCAATGTTAGACATACCTATAGGGTTAGCATGTTGCTTTATTTCTAGGGATTTCTCTCCTTCGAAATCCCTTGTGTTGGGTTACCATAGTCCATCATTGATGGAGTTGTTGGATCACGGGGGTTTATAGACTAGGATACCTCAACTAACGGGAGAGGTGGGAAGAGTGGCCGAGCCCCGGTCGGCCCATGTGTCTTGGCCCCTCTTTGACCTTTGCTCGGTCGATTGTCTTACTTGGGCCTCTTTGGTTCACCTAGGCCCGCTTCTTCTCATTTGACCGAATCTCATCTCATAACAGGCAATATCTCCAATCAAAAGATTGTGAGTTCGATCCCCACCCCCACATGTTGTACTAAGAAAAAACATTTAATCGTACTTAATTGAGTTGACTATTAACATTAATTTATGATAATTATTGTAACTTAGGTAATCGAAATTAGTAAATTAGTTCCCTAAAAAAATATAGTAAATTTGTAATATTCTTGTTATAGAATTTATTGATCTTTGAAGCCTATTAATAATAGGCTTTCTTAACATCTAATTTAGAAAAGCATTTAATAAAATAATTTATTATTATTTTTTGTCAAAAAAAAAGTTTATTATTATAATTCACGTGCATCTCTCTCCCATGAATTAATTATATTATTAGAAAAATATTTTTAAAAAAATAAGACTAGTTATTGGTAATTTCTTCAGTTCACCAAACTAGAATTTGTATATTAATAATTGACATACCTGAATAATAATTAATATATAACTTCAATCAAGAGTTTGCGATTTCAATCTCTTATCCCACATGGTAAAAAAAATTGGTATATTAAGTTCTATTTATTGTATTGTAGGTAAATTGATTAAAGTGAAAATATATGACTTCAAAAAAGTAAAACAATTAAGAGATAAATGAACCGAAACCCACTCAAAATGGGGAGTAAGATTAGCTAAGCAAAATCCATATTTGTTTAGCAATTTTACACACATGTTGCAACACTAAATAATATTCTACCTCTAAGCTGCTATAAAGATGCGTGAGATTCAATTGTCAGGGAATAAGATGCCTGGAAATAAAAAATAACTGTGTTTGATTGTATATATGTATGGGATTAAGATGCCTGAGATTGAGATGTCTGAAAATAAATTTTATATATGTTATTTTATGTGATTACTTTATAAATATGCATTTTATTCATTGTAAACATGGATTAATAACTAATTTCATAAGAAAACAAAAATTTTAATTATTTCAATCAAATAGTGATAGTGTTTGGGGAAAAGAATACCCTAGACACGTGGAGGACAGCCATTGGTGCCCTAAGGTGACCATGAGTCATGCCCTAGCTCGGACCGCCGAGATCACCACCACTAGCGTTGACAGATACTAAGTATGAGGGCCGAGGTGAACCTGGCCGAGGTCCGATCTACCGGGAAGCTCGGTGGGGGCCGATGTGAGCTACTGTCAGCGGCGTGATTATCGGGTGTAACCGTCGGTCCCGAGATTACCGGGTGTAACCGACGGTCCCGAGATTACCGGGTGTAACCGTCGCGAGATTAGCGGGACTACCACCCATAAGTAGAGGACCTCACTCCACGATCAGGTACGATGATTTCTGACCTCGAACTAAATTGGGAATCGACCTATACTGACTTGATCGTCGGAGTGCTCACCTTTTTGTGCAGGTCCGCCCAAGTATTCAGATCGGTCCGGAGGCCGAGTTCGAGCTGCAATCTGAAATACACTGTTGTGCATATCCTTGCATAAACATTTGACGTCGTCTGTGGGGACGACAATCTAAGTCATCACAATCCTCTTAAACCAATACGCAAGCGAAAATGGTTCAACCAGCAAACTCGACCAATATGGCAGATCGAAGGACTCTAGCTGCCAGCGATGCCCACCAGAGGGAGGTCGGAACAGCAGCGGTAGAGGGGCAAGGTCACGACGGCCTAGCAACAGAACCCCTCCGCAGGTCGGCACGAATCACCGCGCCTGTCCTACCACCTGCGCACCCAAGGACATCCAAGGCCACCCGTGGCCGAGGTGAGACCTCTAAGAAGGGCGCTCGGGGTCCAGCCCCGGCTCCAACAAGTGAGAACTTTGACGCACTCCAGAGAGAAATGGAGGCAATGCGCACACAAATGCGGTCCATGGAGGAAATGTATAACGAGATGATACTAGCTGCAGGCGCAGGATCCCGATCTGAAAATCGAATAACGCGCATTGACATACGCGAGCAAAGGGGTTCCCACCTCGGCCCAGTCGAGGAGGAACATCCCGAAGACAACGAGAGCGAAGGACACACTCGCCAGAGAGGAGACCTCCGTGAACACCTCAACAGAAAGAGAGACTCATCTCTCCGAAAAGGACAGTCACCATCCCGCTCACACAGGAGCTCCAACCAGCAGGCTGAATCCTCTCACAACCCAGCAACTCCCGCAGGGGTGATCACAAGGGCGGAGTTCGACCAGCTGAGGGGCAAGCTCGACGCTCAGGTGGAGGCTTAAAGGCCAAATGTGAGCAGAAAGAAGGTCCACTGAACGATGGCGACTTGGGAGAATCGCCCTTCACCTCGGACGTTTTGGAAGCACCGATCCCTCCGAAGTTCAAAGCTCCTACAGTGAAACCTTATGATGGGTCGAAGGACCCCAAGGATTATGTTGAGGTCTTTGAAGGCCTCATGGATTTCCAAGCGGCATCAGACGCAATCAAATGCCGCGCCTTTCAAATCGCGCTTACTGGCAGCGCGCGATTGTGGTATCGGAGACTGCCAGCCAGGTCGATCTCAACCTACTCTCAGCTGAGAAGGGAGTTCCTCGCCCAGTTCTCTTCTCGGCATTATGACAAAAAGACAGCGACCCATCTCGCCACCATCAGACAGAAGGAGGGTGAGACGCTGCGAGAATATGTCACCAGATTCCAGGAGGAGCAATTGAAGGTCGCACACTGCTCCGATGACTCGGCCATGTGCTATTTTCTCACCGGTCTAGCCGACGAAGCCCTCATGGTGAAACTTGGAGAGGAGGTCCCGGCCACCTTCGCCGAAGTGCTTCAGAAGGCGAAGAAAGTCATCGATGGACAGGAGCTCCTCCGAACCAAAACCGGCCGACCAGAACGAAAGATCGGCCGGGGCAGAAGTGGAAAAGATATAGAAAAGGCAGATCCCAAGTCCAAGGACAAGGGATCCTTTTCCAGCGGCCGAGCTGAGTATCGAAGGGCGGAGAACGGACCTACTAGGAGCCGACCTTACGAACGCTTCACCCCGACCACGATTCCAATTTCCGAGATCCTAACGAACATCGAGAAGTCTGGAATGGAAAAATTACTCAAGCGTCCTGAGAAGCTTCGGGGAGCCCCGGAGAGGCGCAGCAAGGACAAGTATTGCCGCTTCCATCGGGAGCACGGCCACAACACGTCGAACTGCTGGGAGTTGAAGCGCCAAATTGAGGATCTAATTCAAGATGGCTACTTCAAGAAATTTGTGGGAAAGCCCAGGACCAGCTTGGCAGAGAAAAAGGAAGAGCGGAAGCGTTCGAGGACTCCGCCCCGGCGCCCTGACCGACCTGCGATCATCAATACCATTTTCGGAGGGCCAAGTGGGGGTCAGTCCGGACATAAAAGAAAGGACTTAGCTCGTGCAGCCAGGCGCGAGGTATGCATCATCAGGGAGCAGAGGCCGACCTGCCCAATCACCTTCGACAGTACAGACTTAGAGGAGGTCCACCTGCCCCACAATGATGCACTTGTGATCGCTCCCTTGATTGATCATGTGGTGGTCAGGAGGGTGCTGGTAGACGGAGGCGCATCTGCTAACATCCTGTCCTTACCTACCTACCTCGCCCTGGGATGGATGAGGTCGCAATTGACGAAAAGCCCGACACCGCTGGTTGGGTTCTCTGGAGAATCGGTCATCCCAGAGGGTTGCATCGACTTGCCGGTCACACTTGGGCAGGACCAAACTCAGGTCACCCAAATGGCCGAGTTCGTGGTAATTGACGGTAGATCGACCTATAACGCCATCTTTGGGAGACCCATCATCCACTCATTTCGGGCCATTCCCTCGACACTTCATCAAGTTTTGAAGTATTCCACCCCCAATGGCGTGGGCACGGTCCGAGGAGAACAGATCGATTCGAGGGAGTGTTATGCCTTTGCACTCAAAGGCTCATCGGTTTGCGCCCTCGAAACTCTCGCCGGTAGGGATGGGACTCTCGAGTTCGAGGCAGACCTGCCGAGGAGGGAGTTTGCCGCACCCACTGAGGAGCTCGAGCTTGTTCCTCTGCTTAGTCCCGAGAAGCAAGTAAGCATAGGAACCAAGCTGGGGGCCACCGACAGAGAGGAGCTAATCCACTTCCTCAGATCCAACTCGGATGTCTTTGCGTGGTCCCATGAGAACATGCCTGGCATTGACCCGAAAATTATGACGCATCGCCTCAGCATAGATCCGTCATTCCGACCTGTAAAGCAAAAAACAAGACCTATAAACAAGGAGCGGAGTGATGTAATTGTTGAGGAAGTTAGAAAACTTTTGAAAGCTGAATACATAAGAGAAATATTGTATCCCGAGTGGCTCTCCAATGTTGTGTTAGTTAAAAAATCTAACGGAAAGTGGAGAATGTGCGTAGATTTTACGAACTTAAATAAGGCATGCCCGAAAGATTGCTTCCCACTGCCGAGGATTGATCAGCTCGTGGACGCCACAGCCGGGCACGAACTGCTCACCTTCATGGACGCCTACTCTGGGTACAACCAAATCAAGATGCATGTCCCAGATCAAGATCATACCGCATTCATAACAGACCAAGATCTGTACTGTTACAAGGTCATGCCCTTCGGTTTAAAGAATGCAGGAGCGACCTACCAGAGAATGGTGAACAAAATGTTCGCCAAGCAGATCGGCCGGAATATGGAACTGTATGTGGACGACTTGCTCGTCAAGAGCAAGCAGTCTAAGTCGCATCTCTCCGATCTGACCGAAGCCGAGACCAGATACCCTCAAATAGAAAAGTTGGCTCTCGCTTTAGTCACCTCGGCCCGACGGCTTAGACCATACTTCCAAGCCCATACTGTGGTGGTGCTCACTGACTTGCCCCTAAAAAACATCTTCCATAAGCCAGAAGCTTCTGGACGCCTGATGAAGTGGGCAATGAAGCTAAGTGAGTACGACATCCAGTTCGAACCTAGAACTGCGTTGAAAGGACAAGCAGCGGCAGATTTCATAGCCGAGCTCACACCACCTTCCGAGCTGAGCGAGTCCGACCTACCGTGGACAATCTATGTCGACGGATCCTCCAATGAGAAGGGGTGCGAGGCCGGGGTCCTCTTGCTCGGACCAAGAGGCGAGCGATTTGAGTATGCCTTGCGGTTCGGCTTCCGGACTTCTAACAATGAGGCTGAGTATGAAGCATTTATTGCCGGTCTACGAATTGCCAGAGCATTGGGGGCCTCTTGTGTTAAGGTCTTCAGCGATTCCCAGCTGGTTGTGAGCCAGATCAAGGAAGAGTACCAAGCCAAAGACTCCCGAATGGAGAAGTATTTGGGCAAGGTCAGATCGTACCTCGCCCAATTTCGAACTTACGAAGTAAGCCGGGTTCCCCAAGCAGAAAATTCTAATGCTGATGCCTTGGCCAAGTTAGCATCGGCGTACGAGACCGACCTGGCCAGGTCGGTCCCCGTCGAGATCTTAGATAATCCCTCGATCTCAGAGCCAAATCTGATGGAGATCGGCGCTCCAGAGTCCTCATGGATGGACCCGATTGTAGACTTCATTAGGGGCAATTCACCACAAGACCCCAAGGAGCGCGAAAAGTTGGCAAGGCGAGCAGCTCGGTTCGTGGTCCGAGGTGGAGCATTGTACCGACGCGGCTTTTCCCTGCCTCTATTGAGATGCCTAACCCCTGAAGAGGGCCTGTACGTCCTCAGAGAAATCCACGAAAGAGTGTGCGGCAATCACTCAGGCGCCCGGTCGCTGTCAGCCAAAGTGATCCGACAAGGATACTATTGGCCGACCCTCAGCCAGGACGTCAAGAAGTTCGTTAGAACTTGCGACAATTGCCAACGCTACGGAACCATAATCCACCAACCTCCCGAGCTGCTCACCCCCATCTCGGCCCCGTGGCCATTCGCGCAGTGGGGGGTAGATATCATTGGTCCTTTCCCTTTGGGCAAAGGCCAGACCAAGTTCGCTGTGGTTGCTGTGGATTACTTCACAAAGTGGGCCGAGGCCGAGGCGCTCTCCCACATAACGGAATCCAGAGTCACGTCCTTCGTATGGACAAATATCATATGTCGCTTTGGTATACCGCAGGCCATTGTGACAGACAATGGGAAGCAGTTTGACAACGCCAAGTTCAACGACTTTTGCAGCAAGCTTGACATAAGTCACCTTAGCTCGTCCCCCGCACATCCGCAAGCAAATGGGCAGGTGGAGGCAGTGAACAAGATCATCAAGCGAGACATCAAACTTAGACTGGACTCCAAGAAAGGCAGGTGGGCCGAGGAGCTACCAGAGGTTCTATGGTCGTACCGGATCACCCAAAGAGAATCGACAGGTGAGACCCCGTTCTCCCTGGCCTTCGGCTCCGAAGCTGTAGTCCCGGTTGAGATCGGCATGCCATCTGACAGAGTAGAGCATTACGAGCCTACATCAAATGAGGAAGAGCTGCTCCTCAACCTCGACTTGTTGGAAGAAAGAAGAGCAATGGCCCAGCTACGCCTGGCGGAGTATCAAGGCAGAATGGCCAGACATTACAACGCCTGCGTTCGACCTCGGACCTTCCAGGTCGGACATCTGGTCTTAAGGAGGGTCCAAACCCATGTGGGTGCCCTTGACCCGACCTGGGAGGGGCCGTTTGAAGTCAAGGGAATAGTTCGACCTGGGACGTACATGTTGGCCGATCTGAAAGGAGACGTCCTCGCGCACCTGTGGAACGCGGAGCACCTGAAGCGTTACTATCCTTGAAATGTCAAAAGGGTTTTCAATGGATCTGTAAAAACTGTTTCAACATAATTATGATCGGAGTAAATGTGATGATTTAATTTCATGATTCCGAGTTCGACCAGAAATTAAATGGGGGCCACGGACTCCCACACGATCACATTCCAGCAGTCGGTTAAAATTCAATCCTCCAAAACCTAAGGGTACGAGGTGCGATGCCAAAACCACTGATGAACTTAAAATTCAAACCTTCAAGGTAAAGGGACGATGTGAAAAGTTCAAAATGATCAACCTCTGAACCTGAGTGTACGATGTACGATATGAAGAACAACTACGGACTTAGGATTTTAGCCTTTTAACGTTTTTAAGTTAAGGGTGCGATGTTAAAAAATCCAGAGTTGGTACAATGCATTGAATGCTAGACAGAGATTCGAATTCAAAATTTCAAGTATTTTTGAAGGCGCGACCTCAAAAGTACGAGGTGCGAGGTGACATTGGCTTTAGCTTAAAGAAAAAGCAAAGAAAGGAAGGCAACAAAGTAAAAACAAATGGGAGCTTCTTTATTGAATGGAGAGCAGAGCCAAGGCTTATAGACCTTGCAGCTCTGCCCTGACACTTACAAACAAAGGAGAAGAGAAGAAAGACAGAGAAAGGCCTCATGAAGGATGATCGCCTAAGAGCCTGCCTGAGGAGCGCCCTCCTGAGTGGTGCCGACCTGGTCCTTTTCGAGATCGGAGTAGTCAGAGTCCAGATCTCTGACATACTTATCCACCAACGCTTGGGGGCCAGGGGTGCCGCCAGGCCCAGACGCCCACAGCTCGGCATACCTCTTTTTCAGATCACTGAGATCGATCTGAAGGTCAGGCATGTCGGAAGCAATGCCCTTCATGAGGAACTTGAAGCCCGCGTCAGAGAAGTCTTTGGCAAATCCATCGAAGTCAGGATGTTGCCTAAACGATTCCTCCAATAGGATTCCATTGTTGAGACGCTCCTTCGCCGTCTCCAGCTCGGCAGTCGCACGCTTCAGCTCTTCATACTTCGCTTCAAGCGCCTGGAGCATGTCGTCCTTCTCCTTCAGGAGTTGGAACTTCTCCTTCTCAAAGCCCCTGGTGATAGCATGGGCAGCTCGGAGCTGGACCTTGCGTCTGTCCTCTTCCTTCTTCAGCAGTTCGGCCTTGGTCTCCACCTCGGCCTTCAAAATTTCCACCTCAGAGTGAGCCTTCAGCAGCTCATCCTTCATGGTGGAGGAAGCAGCCTCCAAGGCAGCAGAGAACTCCTCTTTCGCCCTTGCTGCCAGAACTTCCCTCCCATCCAGCTCGGCCTTTACAGCCAGAGCCGATTGAATGGAAGCACAAACGCCTGAGGAAAAACACCAAGAAGAAAATTAGACCGAGCTACCTGTTGGGTAAATTGAGCAAAAATGGAGACACCAGTCTTACCTCGGTGGCGTAGTCGATGGTCCTCTGCAGAACGGACCCCGGGTCACTTACAAATTTGGACGCCCTCCTTAGGCAGCAGTCCAAACTTGCAGCCGAGATGCGGGACACCTGGTCCCTCACCCCAGAACTTGACGGCTCAACTCTGAACCGTGCCGTCACGTCGGACGTCCCGCCCATCCTGGCTTCAGGATCGTCCACCCGATCTGCGAAGCTCGCAGGCAAGACCCCACAAGCTCCGACCTCCAAGAGGGAGGTGGTATTCTTCTTCTTCCTCCTTCGCTCCAGAGGGACTTCCTCCCTCACCTCCTCGCCCAAGGGCGAGACGTCCACCGCCTCGGTCTGATCCCTGGGGCGCTTCTCCCTCGAAGGACCTCCAGAAGACTCCAGCTCGATCACTGGGGTTGGATCTTCCGAGGCTGGCCCTACCACAGTAGGAGTGGCAGGTTTCGAACTCTGGGCGGCCTCAAGAGCATGGGCTCGGCCTTTGGACTTGCGTTTCACGTTACTCGCAAACCCGCAAACCATGGCTGCAAAACAAAGGAAAGAAATCAGCACAAAGTTAGAGGAAAATGAGGGGGCAGCAAGCTCGGCATACCTAATTCGGAGTTCGGCCTTGAAGATTCAATAGGACGAACTGCAGGGTTGTAATCTAGCAGCCCGGACTCAAGCAGCAGCTTGTCAGTCACCAAGGTTCCGACCTTCCTACTCCTCGGAAAATGCTCCTTGTAATATTTCAACGTGTCGAAGGAGGCTTGCGTAAGCTCGAGGACTGGTCGGATTGAAACTGCACGAAGACAAAATCCGAGTTAGACCTGAATGACAGGAAAGAAGATCACAAAAGTAAGAACTACTCCGTACCTAGGTTCCCAAACCTAGTGGGAACGTCAAAGAAGGAACGACCTGACTCGTCCTTTGCAAGCCATTCCCCAGAAGCGTAGAACCACTTCCTCACCCATCCCTTGATGGAGGTCGGCCCCTTAACTATACCGCCTGCGCCTTTCCTTGCGCACATATAGAACCGACCAGGCTTCTTAGCTATCCTTTTCGCTTCGAAGCACGCGAGGAGCTGGTTTACGTCCAACAACTCGACCTCTTCACTATCCCGAGCTCGTAGCCAAAAAAGGATGGCCAAAGCGAAAATGCACCCCACCCATTGGGGGCCACTTGAGCCGGAGCCAGCCCAGTTCGGAAAAGAAACTCTTGGACGAAAGGGTGAAGGGGAAGTCTGAGGCCGTACTCAAACATTTTGAAGTAGAGAGTGACTCATCCCTCTGGAGGATTGTCAGCTCTCTCCCCCTCCTCCGGAATCCTAAGGAGGATGTTCTCAGGGATAGTGCTCAGGTATCCTAGAAAGGTATTCCAAACCCTGACCCGAGGTGGAGGCATCACTATCCTCCCCGTCATCAGAGAACCTAAAGTTTTCTATCTCCTCGAGCTCGGACTCTAACCTACGAGCTAAATCCTCATCGGATCCTAAGTTGCTGCTAAAAGAGAACGACATGGCAACTACGTTCGAAAGAGAAAGTGAGGGAAGAGACCGACCTACCAAGGGTTCGAGCTGCCTTCAGATCGAACTCCAAGAATTCAGGAAACGTAAGGTATGACCTGAAGGGTTGGGGGTATTTATAGCTCGTCGGAAAATTTCCCCACCGTACATGTGTAATCAACGAGCGGCTAGGATCCTCCTAGAGATCCGAAGCGTCGGAATATTTGAATATTCCGATGATAAATCCACCGCAACGGTTATGTTTTCCCACGAATAGGGAGTCGCCACGTGTCCGAAGCAAATCAAATGAACTTCTCTGCCAGGTCGAGATCGGACCAGACAGAGAGGAGGCCAATGTTTGGGGGAAAGAATACCCTGGACACGTGGAGTACAGCCATTGGTGCCCCAAGGTGACCATGAGTCATGCCCCAGCTCGGACCGCCGAGATCACCACCACTAGCGTTGACAGATACTAAGTGTAAGGGCCGAGGTGAACCTGGCCGAGGTCCGATCTACCGGGAAGCTCGGTGGGGGCCGATGTGAGCTACTGTCAGCGGCGTGATTATTGGGTGTAACCGTCAGTCCCGAGATTACCGGGTGTAACCGACGGTCCCGAGATTACCGGGTGTAACCGTCGCGAGATTAGCGGGACTACCACCCATAAGTAGAGGACCTCACTCCACGATCAGGTACGATGATTTCTGACCTCGAACTAAACTGGGAATCTGACCTATACTGACTTGATCGTCGGAGTGCTCACCTTTTTGTGCAGGTCCGCCCAAGTATTCAGATCGGTCCGGAGGCCGAGTTCGAGCTGCAATCTGAAATACACTGTTGTGCATATCCTTGCATAAACAGATAGTTTTATTGTTTTTTGTGTTTCTTTCTTTTGTAGGACTTGAGTTGAAAAAAAAGGGAAAAAGAGCAAATAAAGAAGCAAAATCGAGTCAAATTCCAGTGCGTTGGGCGCCTCCAAAAATTGACAAAGTGGCAGAATGTTGGGTGCTTAGGTGCTAGCTTGCAAAATGTTGGGCGCCTAGACGCTCATCTAGGCGCCTAGGCGCTATGAAGTTGGAAACGAGGTTTTTGCTGGCACGTGTTTCGACGCTCACGACAGGATTTTGTTATATATTTCATATTAGCCATAGCGGCCGGGGAGGAAAAACAGGGAAGCAGAACGTCTTTTTAGAGAGAAAAGAGGGGATTTTGAGAAGATTGGAAGGAACGCGAAGAAAGGAGGCTCGAGAGATCACCAGATTTGTTTTCTTTCCCTTCTTTTTTCTCTCCTTTAGCTTCAACTTCCTTCACTGATGTTGATTGAGATTTTCTTTGTGGATTCAAGCATGAACTAGATACATTTTCTAGGGCATTGATTTAGCCTTTATCGAACTTGACCCTTCTATGTTATTTATTTGATTTTCTTTCTAAACTTGTTGGTTCTGATAACTTTTTATATTCTTAATGCATTGTTGAGATTTGATCATTCTTTACATTGATTCATTGTCATAAATCAAGGTTGAGAAACAAGATTATTGACTAGATTTGAATAGTTCTCCTAAAATTAAACCAAGAGATAGAGATATTCTTGTGAATTTTGTGGCATAGTTTTTGGGTTCTATGTGCTTAATTATTTGAATCATCGGAGTAGTCATAGAGATATAAATACTCTACTTTTCGAAGAAAATCGTTATTGCTTGAGAAAGATTATCGAGTCAATAGTGTAGAATCCGCCAACAACCATTGTTTAGAAAAGTTTTGAATAAAGTAGTAGGATGAGTTAAAGGGCAATTTCGGTAAATTCATATTCTAGAGTTTAATGGGCTTGAATTTACTATTGATTCTTTATAGTTGTGATATTTTCTTTTGTTATTGAACTAGTTTCTTTTAAAATTACTTCATTTCACCACTATTAAACGTTCGATATTCAGATAAAATTGAAGTGGAAATTTTGGTAATTAGTAATCATTCATTTCCTGGAGACGATATTTTACTTACTTTTATATTACTTGTGACGATAAATTTCGTTTTCTCAAGCCACTTTGAAAATGAATTTCGGTACAATGTTATTACTTTTAATATATCAATTAAAGAGGGCAGATTGGTTATTTCACCGTTTAAAAATTAGATGCCTAAATTTGACTATAATAATGCATAAATATCATATATATTTGGATTACACCTCTCAGGGCAAACTCATTATGCTAGGCCTAAATTTATTCTAATTCTAAAATATTGGCCAAATTATTTTCATCTAAAACTTATCATATTTTAAAAAATCCTTCTTTTGAGGGTAATTTTACATAACCATTCAAGCCCATGTCTGCCAACCTCCAAATGTAAGCAAACTTACCCACCTATAAATAGAAAATTATAAATGCTTTTATTAAATTTTTTACAAGTATAGCATGTAATAAATAATCCAATGTTACAACCATTACACAAACTCATGACCTAATAATCAGAAATATATGTCTTAACCATTTGAGTTAGGTTTGGTTTGACGACTATATTATAGACTTATTAATTTGTTATATTAAATTAGGCTAGTAGCATAATTATTGATGGACTAACTGAAACACAAACATTAAACACTGAAAAAAAAGAAAAAAAAAAAACTAAAAAAACCTCATATCTTCTCTCCTCTTAAACTAATAAATGATATCGCACGATCTCTATCAATTCACCATTAACTTGAAAAACAAAACTCCACTAAATCAATCTAATTTAATAAAAATCAAGTTTCTCAATTAAATTTTATTAACGCATAAAAGGCACCATTAATTAATTCTACAAAAACTTACAAATTTAAGTTAAAAAAAAAAAAACCAACTGTAATGTATGTTTTTTAAAAAATCACCAAATATGAAGTTTTTTTTTTCAAAAAAAAAAAACAACTATAATGCAAATTGATATTTGTTTTAAAGTATAACACCATGTGGGGTGGAGATGCAAACTCACAACCTTTTGATCGGAGATAGGTGATTTAATCAATTGAATTATATTAAGTTTCGCGTGTTAATTCATACCTATTACAAAGTTCAAGATTAAAATTGATATTTTTTATGTTTACATGCATTTGTGCTCCTAACATAAAATTTTGGATCTGCCACTATTCCTACCCACAAGTTTTTAACTAAAAAAATTGACAAACAGAGAATAAAAATGCCAGTGTCAAATATATTTAAATCTAAATTAATTGTATTAAAAAATGGATGAACCAATTTAAAGTAAACGATTTAATTGAAGAAGTGATTAAGACCGTTTCTAATACTATTTACTATCCTTTAAAAAAATACTATTTATTATATAGTAATTACAAATAGAAATTGGTAACAAGTTTTTGGCTAAAATGTCATACTTTAAATTTCTCACGAAAATATATATAAATAAATTTTATGTGTATGAGAGAATTTCGAAGAATTTAAGATTTGAAAGAGCAAAAAGATAAGAAGATAAAACTCGCTTTTGCTTAATAAATTAGTGCCGCGAAAAATGGAGTGGGTGGTTTTATATAGAATTTCGAACATGAAGTTTGGTCATGGAATTTAGAGTAAAAAAGGATAAACGGTGTAGATTAAAAAGAAAGACAAGTAAAAAAAAAGAAAATTTTATGGAATTAATTCCTATGTTGCCGGCACCAAATATTATAGGCTCATATGGTTGTTTCATGAGATTAGTGGAGGTGCGGGTAAACTGGTCTGGACACTCACGAATGTTGAAAAAAAATTATGGAGATGGGGAGAAAATGTGGAGATTGAGAAACTAGGGAGATTGAGAGTGACTATAGAGATTGACAGATTTATATAAATTGTTGATTTCTTCGTATTTAAAAGCGTCGCATCTCATTCTCTCATTGATCGATGGTTGGATGTCACGTCAACAAAAATATATTTGTTGATGCTACATGTCAACCTCTAAGTGTTTCACTTGTCCACGATCATCTGCCACATAGAATTTTTCTCATAATTTATTTTTATTATAACTTATTCGTTTGAACTCTGATTTGAACGATTCAAAAGGCATTGAATTTGTTCGGGCTCTATGCTATGAACACTTTGAAACACTCAAATTATTAGTTTATATTGATTTGTTATCATTAAAATATTTAGAAACATATTATAATAAGTTACACAATACATATACATTGGTTTGGGTGGAAACAACAGTGACAGATCCTGAATATTCATTTAGGAGGCTTCATTCAAAATTTAGTATTTAATATTACATTATAATTGTCATTTACAAATTTTTATATCATAAACTGCATAATAATAACTTTTTTTTCTATAATTCAAAATTGATGTCGTGTGGCTTAACCAGTTGGATCCCTTTCAAAGATATCGACCGCCACCCAACATTGTAATTGATGTTGCAGGACTCATCCCCAAATAAGTGGGAGGGGAGAAAATCCAACTATGCACACCCCAAACTCAAACTAGGGAGGGAGATATCCCTATTCGACCCACCCACTGGGGGTTACTTTATAATAATAACATCAATCAGTGTTAGAGCCTAAACTTTATATCAAAGGGTGTTGATATATCAGTTTATAGATTTTGATTATTAGTTTATTGAATAAAAAAGTAGAATTGAATTTTCTATATAAACATACCATAAAGAAGAAGAATGAAACTTGAAGTAATAATCATAATGCTTTTATTTATAAGAATTATAGTTTGTTTAATGCCATTAATTTTTAAAAATATAATTTTATTAATTTCTATAAATTGTAATATTACATATTAATTATTAGATGATTAATTAATTTCCAAATTTTCAATTTCTAGACTCTACAAAATTCAAATTTAAAATTATATAAAATAAAAACATTCTATTCTCGAAAATCTGTTGGTTTATATAAAAGAAAAAAAAGATATCGGTATAATAATGTATAACAAAGATAGTATAGCCTCCACGCTTGCCTTGGCATGGCCTCACTGCACCTTGACGCGCCCTCGCCATGGCACTCGCCATTGAAGGTAGGCGATCAACTCTTTCTTTTTTTTTTTTTAATTTTAAATGGTTTTAACTTTAAAAAAAAGCCCACCTTGAAGAAACCCTAGCCTACTCGCACGATGCTCGTTCTTCTTCATCGTTCGGCTATTTCCTCGTTTGCCAGCAATCATCTAGCTTCTTTGTCAATTGTTGTTTGCCACCAATAGTCCAGCAGCGACTTCTTCCTTTGCCTGCGGTTCCTTGTTCACCGATTCTCACCCCTCGTCTATAGTTTCTCTCTTACCTTGTCCTAAGGTTTAGTTTTTGTCTCTCTCATCCAATATTTTTAAAAGCTCGAGGTGCATTAAAATCCTATAGACTTTTGGAGCTTAAGCGCGAGACAAAATAAAAGCGCGGACCTTTTTTTTACGAGACACACTATATATGAAAATAAATAAATAATATATATACACTTAAAAAACATACTTCCATACCAAATGTGTAACCGCAACATATAAATTGAAAATAACCATTTAAAAGTGTTGAGAAGTAATACTTTTAGAAAATTAGAATTTGAATCGGTGGCGGGTAATTTTTTTCATAGGGCTTTTATATAAAATTCATTAAATATGCTTCGTGTACTTGGTCTCGAATATTCGGGAAATAAGAACCATCCCCATCATTGAGTCGTTGTTCTCTACTTTTTCCCAATAATATTTATGGGAAGGGACCATTCCATTTAACTTTTTTAATGATAAATTTAGTTTTTTTATAGCCTCGGAATTAATGTCTATGCCTTACTCAAAGGTTATCTACGATAGATTTAATTTAAATTTATAATGCTTAATTAGTTAATTTTAAGATTTTATTAGATTTTTAATTAGGTTGTTAAATTTTTTAGTTATATGTAGTTTTAAGTTTTTTTCTTTAAGAAAATATTAATATCCGGATGATTATTGCCCACAGCTCGTCTAACTCTGAATTTCTTAGAAGAGAAAGCTACCCAAAAAAATTATACAATACATACCTTTCGAGAGAGGAAAAAAAAAGTTAGGCTCGAAAATTCTAAGTTACATGGGGTTCGGATGGTGAGCAAAATAATTGATTAATAAGTTGATCAATTTACACATGAAAGAAGGTAAAAGAACAAGAGCTTGCTATTGTTTATCAAAGTTTTTATCGTCCAACTCAAATTGGACGTGATGTACAGATTCTTGCTTTGAATATAATTCGCAAAATAAAAATGCTAGAGACGGCTCGTCAAATATCTCATTTTACTATAAACTTTATTTGAGAATAAAATAGAGTGAATATGAGATGCGAAATCGGATTTTCTTGTAAATATACTAACAATATAATTTTGGATTACATACTTTTACCAAGTAGTAAATAGTGTATATAGGTATAATTTTATTCTCGTCTGAAACATTTATAAAAGTAGACTAATTTATGTTTAAAGCATCTAAAGGCCTTCTTTTGGTGCGTCGATTGCCAACTTTTGCTTCTGGTTTTGAGAGGGTACTTTGACATTAGTGGCAATTCCAATGGCTTCAAGAAACATAACAACGTACCAACCAAAGTCAATTTGCCACCATTCAATTCCATGCCGAGCTGAATATTCAAATGCATGATGGTTATTGTGCCATCCTTCTCCAAATGAAACCAAACTCACCCACCTAAAACAACACAAAAATATATAATAAATACGATGTTATAATTAACTACATATACAAAACAGATGGTGGTGTGTTGGATGTTATTTCTCCTTTAAATCACACATCATCAATATACTGCATTGTTGCGAGTTCGGACGAATACTTGAGACCTTATAAAAACTTTCGAAACACAAAGTAGGAGGAGTTTCGGAGTGCGAACTCCCTTTTGCAGGTATCTTATCTTGGAGTGTTCTCCAAGACTTATGGTGATTATCGAAATTATTCGGTAAGAAAAGTGTGTTAAACCATATATTACCAATTTATTTATTTATTTTTGAATTTTATCTGCTAAAGTATTGAATAATACAAATAGTATATATATTTCGGATTAGAAATGTAATTAACCATGTGCAAAAGAAGAAAAAAATTACCAATTGTTTCTTGACAAATCGCCTGTCCTCCATGGCTGTTTTCCCCAAATATGACATACTGAATTTATCATACATGTTATGTGTAGGACCACTACGATCCTTACACCCTGTAGGACAAAGAATTTGATGTTACTTTTTTAATCACTATATCTAGAATATTAATTTTTAAAGATGAAACACAAATTATAATTGGAAAAGTGCATTTTTTTACCATTCCCCATATAAGAAAAGGAGCTCCTCCATATGCGTAGAGGATGATGGCAAGAATAATTGGATGAAGAAAATATGTCTTATGAATAAATCTATAGAAGGTTTGCTTCTCCAAGTCGCCCACATTATCGGGTCTACCATGTTTTGAAAACATCACAAAGATGTTTCTTTCAACTTTTTGAAAATCGGTGAAATACTTCGGACAAACTCTTTTGGTCAAAGAGTAGGAATCCAAAAGCCAAGTAATGTGACTGAACCAGAATCCTTGAATTGGGCTATGTGGGTCTCTTTCCGTATCAACAAATCGATGGTGACATCTATGCGTATTCACCCAATCAATTGGATCGCCCTGAAGTTCATTAAAAAAAATAATTAAAAATTTTCAAATTACACTAATGAATATTTTGAAATGCTTTATTCTCTGTTTGTCAAATTACCTGAAGGGCATGAGCTCCACAATAAGCAAATAAGTATTCGAGCCATTTGGGAAGCGTAAAGCTCTTGTGTGCAAGATTTCTGTGATAGGAAACACTTATGCCAAAGAGGCCAGTGGCGACGTATAATGCAAAGGCAATCCAAAACGCCCTCCAATTGAAGTAAAATGGTGCAAACATGCTAAGTAGATGCACAAAGAAGAGAGAACAAGCAACATCCTTGTCGAGCTTGGTCCATTTTTTTCTCTTCCCAAATGACTTTGGAGGAATCGCCATTTCCTTTGGTTCTTGTTTTGGTGCCTCCATTAGCGTGGCTTGCTTTAGTTCTGGCTTACACCACTTCTCTAGCATGTATTTGTAGTGCATTTTTGAGTTTGGGGGGTAACAACTTCGTGCTCTCTCAACTGAAATTTATAGCTCTCATTTATTGCATGAGATATGAGCTACAAAACTTAGTTGATCCATGAATGCCTTTACGTCTCATTCTTTGGTCTTTGGAGGATGTTTTGTTGGCAAGTTGTTCAAAATATGTTTAGGAATAGGAACTTCTAAAATAATCCATACAAATAATTAATGTAATAAAATAATCTATAAAAGAAAGAGTTAAAAGAAAGCTTGTAAATTTTGGATCAAGGCACGTTTGTAAATATTATCTATAGAGAAGATATACCACACTGATATACCACACTGCATGGCTTCTAAAGACCTTGAGTTGCAGCGTCTCTTACGAATCTCCAATTATTTGTATGCATATCAAAATCTTGTTTGTATGCGTATCAAAAGAACAAACTCTATATTTGCTAGAAATTAATTAGTGGGAAAATTCTATTGGAAAATTGTGTTTAGACTACCGATGCTGCCCTCTTATAAGTTATCAGCACCCTATTATTAGGGTGTCTAAATTTAACAAGTCTGCAACACTCCCTTCTATTTGTTAGGAATGATGAATTGACTGGTTAAAAGAGTAAGTAAAATGATCATAAATAGAAAGAATAAAAAGAAAATTTTGAAATGTCCAACAATATAGCCTAAAGTTTAGAAGTCAGAATATATACACTATAATATTATTATTATGCTTCAACTAGGTCATCCTATTCCCACCTGTTAGTAAGAAAATGAACTTAAATTAAAGTACAACCTCGCATAGGCAACGGAATTGTACTGTTTCTATCCTTCTTAATTGCTGGTGTGGACCGATATTATAGCACACAGCAGCTCCAATGAAAAACCCAAGTTGGCTACAGACATACCATAACTATGCTTTCAAAGTAAAGTGATCCACATTCGACATGGTCCAAGTTACCCACAAGTTGACAATGTACCTTAAATGTAAACAAGTTTTGCTTTAATTTCAAACAATATTGTACCATTAAAGTTGCAAATAGTTCTCTTAGTTACATTGTGCTTTCGATGTCACGAAAGTTATGAGAGCTCCGTTAGAAGATGAATAATCTCTCCTTTGTGCCGGGAGGACAAAAGGGTTGTTCAAAGGAATTTTAGCTATTGGGTGGGCTCTGTTAAGGATCCCATAGGTTTATAATAGATATAAACCACTCTTCTCATTACCAATTGGTTTGAACATGAAACCTGATGAATATTAATATTAATATGGTACGGAATTAGGTTGAAAATTGTCCCACATTAAAAATATTTTTGTGTCGCCGGTATTTATTTTATTGTCTTTTAATTACCATTACAATTGCACATACTTAATTGTTTTAATTTCGGATGAAAACTCTTCATCTCAACCCCAACTGGTGTGTTCTTTGTGAAAAGAAACAATGAGTACCTTGATCATTCTGCATTGCCCTTTTCTTTGGAGCTCTACTACACTTTGTTGAACGAATTTAGGCTTTCAATTGCGCTCTATGACTCAATTGATTCTTTCATATTATCGAGGTTGATCTTTTTGTTAGCAAAATCTAAATGCTCTACCCTTTGGTATCCTATGGTGGGTTAGCTTTTATGTCACATTTGGTTGGAGCTCAACAGCTAAATATTCTCTAATCTTGGTTCGCCTTTCATTCGTCTTCCTTTCTTTTTGTAATTATGATATTTTTACCGTATTGCTTAATTGAAGTATTTTCATTTAGCTTTTCATTGGTATATTTTTCATGTACTTTCTAATTAAATATCTCCTATCTTTTCATCAAAATAATAATAATAATAATAATAAATCAAAGTTTTCTTTTTTAACAATAATAAATCAAAGTTGAAATCTGATAGGATGAATATATATTTTATTCATTTGGTAGGAATGACTAGGGTTAAATTAAATTAATAAATTTTTTGGGCTCTTATATCATATCAATGTTAATGGGGTTAAATCAATTGGCAGAGTCCACGTGTATTATAAACCCTTGTTAGGTCTCTCTTTTTTCGATGTGCGACCCTTAACGTGCCCCCTCAATTTGGGATCCTTAACAGATCTCACTCAATATATCATAATATCTTGTTCTAAATACCCTAATAATGACTACCTAGAATTATCTTTTATTTGGTTCTATACAACATAAGGAATTCGCTCTAGTGTTGAAAATTCTTTTCGACACCGATCTCCTCTTATTTTGGCCTCATTATCCCAACATTTCATCCATGGATTTCTAATAAGTTTATTTTTTTTTCAATATTTTCAAAATCTAATTCAAGTTTTGAAAACTATAACAAATAATTTTTAGAACTTATTTTTTGTTTGAAATTAAGCTAAGAAGTCACTTGCGATTTCTAAAATGTGACAAACATACCAAAGTAATTAGAGGAAGCTAGCCAACATAATTTTTAAAAATAGAAAACTAAAAATAAAATGCTGGACAAAATCAAATCATAACACGACATAATTCATCGATATCATATATATTGAAATATTACACATCCTACAAACAAAATTAAAAATTATGGGCATCATTTTCTTACTCCATATTCTCAAACATTTAGAGGAGCATAAATTATTGTTTCCATATGAAATATCATTTTAGAAATTCATCTTCTTGTTTGTCTAGAGGTAGCATTTTGCATGTGACTTTGAGAGGGTAATTTCACATGAGTGGCCACTCCAATGGCTTGCAGAAACAAAATCATGTACCAACCAAAATCAAGTTGCCACCATTCAAGGCCAAATTTAGCTGAATATTCGAAAGCATGGTGATTATTGTGCCATCCTTCTCCAAATGTGATTAAGCTCACCCACCTATAATCAATCAAATATTGTAATAACTAGAAAATTACAATGTTATATTTAATTACATCATAAACACAAATATAACACATAGTCCTTTTTATTAAATATTGAATAATATTTTGATCGGGATGAACTTCATTCACTTTCATGCTCAATATCTCAAAAAAGAAAAAAAAAATCAAAACAAATTGGGACTTGGTAGTAAATGTTTTTTGCGTAAAAATTCATGTAACTAATTAATTAAATTAATAGGTATTATCTGCAGGTAATTTGACACTTACGACATATATGGATCTATATTATATTTATAAATAAGAAAGTTGCATATAAATTTCGTCATTTTCTTAATTGACCCACAAACTTACCATCTAAAGGATTATTACTATATTGAAACAGAGATTAAAAGAAAAAACAAAACAATCAACTATTTAAATTAACCTTTTACCCATTAGTGATTATATTATAGGTAAAATATATTTTTTTAGTTCATCGCTGTATAATTAAGTAGGTTAGAATTTGTGTTACTTTATAGAGCTATACTCATATTTATTCTTTACTAAAATCTTGTTGAATTTCATCTGGTTTGGATTTATGTAAAAGCAAAATTACTAGTATACACTCCAATAATAGTAGTGAGAGTAATGAGGAATTACCAATTGTTTTTTGACATGTCACCAGTTGTCCATGATTGCTTTCCCCATATATGGCATACTGAATTTACCATAAGTGTAAAGTGTAAGACCACTACGATCCTCACAGCCTGATAAGGTAATTAAAATTGTATATGTTACCTATGATTTATAGATTAGTAACTGAAAAGGAAACATATTGAGAGAGTAATTTCATGTTACCATTCCCCATACGAGAAAAGGGATTCCTCCAACAACATATAGTATGACTGCAAGAACAATTGGATGAAGAAGATATGTCTGGTGAATGAACCGATAAAAGGCTTGCTTCTCCAAGTCTGCAACATTCTCCGGTTTTCCATGCTTCGAAAATAATACAAAGATGTTTCTTTCTAACTTTTGAAAATTACTAAAATACTTTGGACAAACTTTTTTAGTCAAATTATAAGAATCAAAAAGCCACAAAATATGACTAAACCAGAATCCTCTAATCGGGCTATGTGGGTCTCTTTCAGTATCAACAAATTGATGGTGACACCTATGCGTACTCACCCAATCCATTGGGTCACCCTAAAATTAAAAAAAGAATAAAAATTATTATTTATTCATTAATTTTTAATCCATATAAACATTGATTAATAGTGAAGTAAGAGCAAACCTGAAGTGCTTGAACTCCACAGTAAGCAAACAAGTATTCGAGCCATTTAGGAAGCTTGAAACTTTTATGTGCAAGATTTCTATGATACGAGAGAGTCATTCCAAAAAGACCGGTTACAATATACAACACAAAAGCAACCCAAAATGCACTCCAATTGAACTGAAATGGTGCCAAAATACAAAGAAGATGCACAAGAAAAAGAGAACAAGCAATGTCTTTGTCTAATTTAGTCCATTTTCTCCTCTCATATGGCCTTGGAGGCTTCATCATTTCCTTTGGTTCTTGTTTTGATGCCTCCATTATTAAGGGCTTACCCTGGTTGAGGCTTCACCACCTCCTCTAGCATATGCATTTAGAGCTTTGAGGCCAATAATTCAGTGCGTGCTCTTCCAACTGAAATCATAAGTTATAACTCAATGTGAGCAACAAAACTTAATTGGTCTCTCTTTAGTTATTATGGGGATATTAAATTCTTGGGATGAATTTCATAGTTATTTGGAGTTCTTCAATTTGTTTTTTTAGTGCACAGAGTGTTTTGGTTAAGTTTCATCTTTCATGGAAACTGCGGTATCCACTATGAACTGTGGTTTTAAGTAACAGTGTGTGAATGTAATAGGGAAATGAAGTTAATTAAGGGCACAGTTAAGTAGGTGGGGAATGTTATAATTTTAACTTGTCTGTTCACTATATGATGATCATTAATTACTCTTCATTTTCACACTAAAGCAAGACAAACTAGATCCTTCACTTTCACGCCCGTATACCAAGTTCCATTTGTGGATTAAGAACTGACTTGAATCTGTGGATTGATTACTTTTCGTAGAAAATAACAGGAACCAACTTTTGTAGAAGAAATTTGTGTGAGTTTACTCTTACAAAATTAAATTTTATTAATTCTAATATTATATTATGGTGTGCAAAGTATAATTATTTTCAAGTAGGTGATTAAGTTCCGTTTAATAACCTTTCGTTTTGGTTTTCTGTTTTGTTTTTAAAAGTTAAGTTTTCGAAAGATTGCTTTTGTTTTCGAAATTTGATTAAGAATTCAAATATATTTTCAAGATAATTGAAAAAGTTGTGTATTGACCCATTAGTAAGCCCTACATCTTTCCATCCTCACGGGAGAACAAAGCCTAACCGGTATGTGTTTGATTGAGGAAGATCATTGTCACTTTTTCAAAGTGATCCGACATTAAATAGATCCAAATTGGTCTTCTCTATTTTAATATGAACTTTGATAATCTAAGCATGAAAAGAGTCTTTTTCTTTTTTTTCTTTTTCTTTCCCTTCTTTTTTTGGTCTTTTCCTAAGCAAAATTTCAATTTTATGCAACTTTGTCGGTCTTAATATTCCTTACGGGTTTCCAATAAACCCCTTATGCATAGAAAACTAGGAAATCACCAAGTCTAACACTTCAAAAAATAGACCAGTTAAAGCAATACATAGTTATTAAAGAAAATGCAGACCACCAATAAACATTAAAATGAAATTCTAACCAAGAGAAAAATGTCATACCCAATAGAAATGATGCAATCAATGGGAAATTGTTGTGAAAGATGAGGAATTCCCCAGCTGAGAGAGCTTAGAATCCAAGTTTAGAATGAGAAAGCTTTGTGTTTGCAAGAGAGGAAGTTGCATATGGTTTTATTGTGTGTGGTGAGAATGTGAGGAGGGCATATTTTGTGTGAGAGTCTCATTCTGTTGAGAAGGCTTTTTATGTGTGAATAATTAGAGAGAGAATAATTGTATTTCTTAGGGAAAGCTTGGCTTTCAAGACTTTGGGAACAATTGAATATCCACAAAAGTACTCGAAAATGTTTCTACCTCTTAAAACTTTTTCTCAGAGAATAGGATAAGATTGCTGCTAGTTTCTCTACCTACTTTATTGTGATGGCACTTAGTGACCCTTTATACAAGTAAAATACCCTTAAAAATGGGAGATAGAAGATTTTATCGAACCAAATCTTACAACAAAATTTTAGTTTCGTAATTAGGAGAGATATTGTTGGATTTGTAAGGAGTGCAAAGTTCTATATTGGTTAGGGAAGAGAGTAATCAATGATATATAGATGAGGATAATTATCTTCATGACCTTTTAAGTCAAACCAAAAGTAAAGTCGTGAGTTATGTCCAAAGTGAACAATATCGTACAATTGTAACATATTCTTTGCTTGATCGAGAACTGCTACAACATATGCATTTGTTGGGATTATGGAGCCAAACCAAGGAGAATATATTTTTCCTATAAGGAAACGGTCCATTTAAATTTTTCCTTGTCCTATTTAGTTTGGACTTTTTTATTTTCCCAATCCCTTTTTAGTTTTTGTCAAACCATCTATTATAAATAAAGATAGATGGGTCATTTGATTGGTGTGCACAAATAAAGAGTCGTGAGAAATTCTCCAAGAAGAGAGAGTTTGAGAGCTAAATACTTGTGTATCCGTTCGAGAGTTTGAAAGACTTGTGGAGTGATTCGTGAGCGTTTTATATGTGAGGGAAAACTGAGAGAAATCATTGTAAGGGACTTGCAAACTCTTGGAAGATTCTTCCTGCCATTTTAGTAGAACTTACAACGGTTGCAGAGAACTTGACGTAGCCTATACTGAACTAGTATAAATTCGGTGTTTAATTTTCTTCTCCCTAATCTTTATTATCGTTCTTGTTACTTATAAGTTTTAGATTATTTAATCTAATCAAGTGTCGATTGAATATTTTTTCCAACAATATTTGCTAAATAATTGGATCAATTTGAAATCGATGGAACACAACCAACTTCAAAAGTACTTGGTCTATTTTATTTAGTTAGAATCGTTATGTATTCTTAAGTAACTATTGCTGTGGTTATTAGAATATAGGTAGTTACCGTAAATATAGTCTCAAACTTTGGACAAATCAATAAACTTTTGTGTCAACTTTTGGTGTCTCTACCTTTTATTCTTTCTTATGGTTAATATGTGATCTCCTTCATCTTGTGGAATGAGAAAATTAACTCTTAGGTCTTGATTATCTAGTGTAAGAAATTTGGCCAAAGTGAACGAGACTAAAATTCGTAGACAAGACTCGTTCCACCTATGGTACCAAAATTAAACCTCCCTTTCTTAGTACGTCACAAGGGGAGAAAAACTAAATAGGACTATAGAGCAAACAATATTTCAAAAAAAAAAAAAAAAGAAAGAAAATCAAGAGAGAAACTATAATATAAACCGATTAAGTGATTTTGTTACATATGGAATCGTGCAAGCTTGTAGATAAGAGCAAAAGAGTCCCACGCGGTGAGAACTCTACACAACTTGTAACTTCTAAGTCGGCCGCCATGCATGCGCCTCAAACATGGCCATTGGATATCAATATTATCAGACCAAACATAATTCAATCACACAGAACATCTATTTCTTACTTAAAAAAAATCTTGAATTCCAATGTTGATTACTAAATACCATGTCACAAAATTAAAATTATATTTAAGACCAATGATAAAATTACACGTGTCCTAAATTTAATTTTAAAATCGACGAATCAAATTATACCACGTGTCTTTCTTACGATGAAATCAACTAATTTGATCAAAACTCATTAAGAGACTGGACTCAAGTCCATGGCCCATTAAGCCATTACTCATATAAGACCCACCAAGACTCTATAGATAGAGGGGTGACCCCTCATTTGAGAAGGGGAAGAAGGATTGGAAGAGAACTAGAAAATTTAGAGATTTGGAGCACTCAAAATCGTCTAACAAGAATTCGATACTTGAAGAATGTGAGACTTCAACATTGAATCTTCTCTCCCCAAGCAACAATACTTGAACATCAAACTGCAAAGTCTTCATCAAATTGGCAGAAGAACTTGAACACACTGCAAAGTCGAAGCACTTCACAAACTGCAAAGTCTAAGAATTTTAGAAGCTGCAAAGCCAAACAACTTCACAAGCTGCAAAGCTGAAGCATTTTACAAGCTGCAAAGCCGAAGAACTTCACGAGCGCAAAGTCAAAGACTTCAAAGATTCTTCAATAAGCTCAAAGCTGAAAACTTCACAAATTCTTCATCAATCTACAAGCCAAAGAACTTTATCAACAAGTCAAAGTCTTCAACAAGCTCAAAACCGAAGACTTCAAAGAACCTTCGACAAACAAGAAGCTGAAGGCATCAACCACTAATTCAAGAACAAGCTTATAAGTCCTTTAATTAAATTTTACATTTGAGAGAATTACTCAGAAGATTATACATGAGAGATTGTTACACCTACGTACATAAATACAAACACAAGTTCATTAATTCGACTTTTCTCTTTTTGTTGAATTTCTCGTCGAACATCAACCTCTACCCCAATATATATATATATTAAAAATAATAATAAGAAAGCTGCTCCCCCGCTTTATCTTTTATTTAAAAAAATACTTGTATCTCTTTAAAAATTAAATATTATTTCAAATAAATTGATGTTTAAAGTCGAGGGTAAGATAGCTATTTTCAATTAAAAGTTTATGAATTCAAATGTCTATCTAGCAACAAATTTATGAAAAAATAAAAATAATACTTTTTTTAAATGATAGGGACACTTTTTATAAATTTAATCTAAACATAATTCAAATGCAGTAATATTGATGCAATATTCAAAAAATAGAGACCTTAGAAATTTATAATTTACATTTACCATCATGGCACCGACCCATGATCACAACGCCGAACAAAAGCGACCCAGCACCGGTAAAACTTTATGACTCGCCGAAATTGAGAGCGTGAAAATGGTGCTGGAATTGACGTGTTTGGATTTAGATTTTCCAGCACGCAAAATGTATGGAAATGGACCCAATTCTGAATTCAAGTTCCCATTTTTTGACACTGAAACAGAGAGACGCAAGAACACAAAATTAATCTAAAATATCCCTTTTTTTTAAGGTAAAATAAAGACAAAAGAGAACTGGGTTTGGGTTATCTTGAAGGGATTGAAATATCTGGTTCAAATTCCACTAAACAAATGCAGAAATCTCATAATTCCGTTTCTGCCTTATCTCTATTTTTCTCTTTTCCTGATACCTTTTCGTCCCTTTTTGTTTTTTCTTTGGGTTAAATTTCTTGTTTGAAAGTGATTTCGAGCCACAACTCCATTTGGAAAAAGACAACTCTTTGCTTCGATTTAATACCCACAAAGGGTCGGCGAATTCTGAATCACTTCTCCACATGGCGCTTCTCAATTCTCCACCGTCCGATTCCAAATTCCACCGCTTCCCCTCCCTCCACCGCGCGATCCACCGCCCACGGCCGTCGCCCGTCCATTTCCCCCGGGTTTCCCCCGACCCATTATCCCTAAATTTTGTGGGTCGGCGCGATTTCAAATCCCTGAGGCTGAATTCGCCTACCCTGAATCTGAACAGAGCAATTCCACCGCCGGCGGAGGCGTTCGAGGCAGAGGCGTCGCGGCCGGCGGCGGCGGATGGGAGGAGGATTTTGTTGTCGGACGTGGTGGTGAGGCGGCGGAGGGAGGTGTTTTGGGGGCGGAAATGGACCTCTCTGGACATCGGAACCGCCGGCGTGGTGGTGGCGACGCATTTACTAACTCTTCTGGCTCCGTTTCAGTTCAATTGGGCGGCATTTTGGGTGGCGATTTCTCTGTACGTTGTCACCGGACTCTTCGGAATTACCCTCTCTTATCATCGGAATCTCTCTCACCGGAGCTTCAAACTTCCCAAATGGCTTGAATATCTCTTCGCCTATTGTGGAGTTCAAGCCCTTCAGGTTCTGAAAATCCCATTCTCCCTTTCTTCAAAATCTGTTCTGTTCTGTTCTGTACTTACATTTGTTTCCATTTTTTGGGTTGTCTTAGATTTTTTATTAAATTCTTGATTGACTTCCTAAACTTTAGGTTTAAGATTCTGTCTAACAAGTCCCCTTTTGTATCTCATTAGTTCTCCATAGGTTTTAGAAAATATTGAATACATCTTGTGGTGAGAATTGAAACATACGAACTTCTAATCAAACATAACTGTTGTGCTATGTTCAGATGACGAAAATATCGAATAGATCAATAACTTAAAGTGGGACTACAATTATGAGACACAGTTAACTCTTAACTTAAAATTTAACTTTAATTTTTTTGGCAGGGAAATCCGATCGATTGGGTAAGCACACATAGATACCATCATCAATTTTGCGATTCCGAGAGAGACCCACATAGCCCAATTGAAGGGTTTTGGTTCAGCCACATGAGTTGGCTGTTTGATACCAATGCCATGATTGAAAGGGTGAGAATTCAGATCCCATGGCTGAATAATTGACCAAAAATGAATGGTTGTTCTAACTTTAAATTTTGGGTTTCTTTTGGTGATGGTTTTTTTTTTTTTTTTTCTTCTCTTAGTGTGGAGAGGTAAACAATGTTGGGGATTTGCAGAAGCAGCCATTTTACAGGTTTGTTCAGAGCACTTATCTTCTTCATCCAATTGCCCTTGGTGCTCTGCTCTATGCCATTGGTGGATTTCCTTTCCTTGTTTGGGGAATGGTAAGGATTCTTCTTTTCTTTCTATTTCTCTATAAAATTTACTTCTTTTTCCTTTTTGTCTACTGATTTTGGGTGAATGAGTTGTTTTTCTAGTTGTGGGGTCTTTTTCTTCTTTTCTAAATTAGTGGGTATTTTAAAGGATTAAGGCAAAAATAAAATAGTCCAAATATAGGAGTTAGTTTTTTATTGATTGGGCCATTTGAATGACAAAGACTTGATTAATACTAATTACATTCAAATTTTATATTTCAATTGTCTTTGTCAAAGGAAAAAGAAATAGTTTACTTGAGTTTGGAAGAAGTGGGCTACCCAAATGGAGCTGTTTTGGGCTCTTGTGGGCTTTTTGTGATTCTCTCCATGGTCCATAACTATGTCAAATTTTGATTACTCAATTATGAAATGTGAATTTGAAATAATTAAAATAAGTGTAAATCTTGTGTTTGATTCTTGATTTCAGGGTGTGAGAATAGTATGGGTGTACCACATCACCTGGCTGGTGAATTCAGCTTGCCATGTATGGGGAAAACAAGCTTGGAAAACAGGGGATTTGTCTAGAAACAATTGGTAACTTTCTTGACTAATTTCCAACTAATCGAGTATATCGACGATATTATTTCAATAAGAGTTCATGAAGCTATATAAATTTAACGACGACGATGAAAACGTGATTTATTGTGAAGTGTTGTGCGATCTAATATATAATATGTGTTCGCTGGTGAAGGTGGGTGGCATTGCTTGCATTTGGAGAGGGGTGGCACAACAACCACCATGCATTCGAGTTCTCAGCTCGGCACGGCCTCGAGTGGTGGCAGTTCGACATGACATGGTACGTTGTTTGGCTTCTTCAAGCTCTTGGTTTGGCCACAGATGTGAAGACACCATCTGAACTTCAGAAAGAAAGAATGGCTGTTCTCAACACCACCTGATTTTGTACTTACTTTTCTCTGCCAAATCTCAGAACCAAGAACTTTATGGTTTTAAAATTTTAAAATATATAGAAAGAGAGGAGAGAGCATTTCAATTGGGAAACATTTAAATTGTTCTTGCGGTTAACTTTACATAGCATATCATCATGTATTCACTGATTTAATTAGAATGAGATTTTTTTTTAATTCGTAAGTTTTATTTTTCTTAAAATGGACTGTAATATTCATTTAATTCGAAATTGGTTAATCCTAATTGATTTAAAAACTCAATGAGCTTTACCTTTGTTGTGAAAACAGAGCTACAACAACTGTTTTTTCTCGGAAATCAATAACGCTAAATTTCAATACTAAAATAAAACAGAGAACATAAATTTGATTTACATTCATTTTAGGTATATTTTACTATCTTTGGTTTAGAATGAGCAAATTCCAGAGAATACAACTCTCAATACAATCCCCTATCATAGACCTTTCATTCAAATTTTGAACTATCGGGTTTGTGAGGCACGCAAACATAGTCTCATATTGACTAGGGACCGAAAAGGTAATGGGTATATATATATGAGTGACAACATCTTCATTGGTATAAGACTGTTGGATGATACCAAAAGTAAAGTCGCGGATAATATCATACCTTCATGCGAATTTCAGCTAGTTAGGTTTGGATCGAACCTGCCTAGATATGATGGATATGACACTCCAAATGTACATCATCATTTCGTTATTCAATTCAACGATATAATTGAATCAGTTTTGATTAAAAATTTTGAAATTGATGAAACAGTATTTATACTCGGTACTCGATAGGCTATATAATTAAACTTGAAAAGATGATTATATTATTAAGTTTAGAGTAAGGAAGGATGATTAAAATGTTGAAATTAAACATAAGGTAGATTAGGGACAGCCTCGAGCAATGAGTCATGAAGAGGTTTGGGACTGTGTGAGAGGCAAAGCCATGTGAAAGAGCTTAGCTCATGGCTTTTGAAAACGAAAAGAAGCCAATATAATTAAATTGAAGCAAAACAAAACAAACACACGACATCCAATCCAAACGCTTTAAAGGGTTGTTTTGTTTTGTAGGGAAAATTAGAAAAGAAGAAACTCTCGAGTCTTAAGTCTTACTTACCTTACCCCGACATTTGGAATTTCGAAGCTAATAAGGAGAGAAAAGAAACCAAACAGATTAATAATAATGTTATGCCTTTTAAGAGGACAATGAAAGGAGAATTGCTTTATTTTACGTGTATAGTTTCCATTCTACATGTGCACGAGAGCACAGAAAGCATGGTTTCAAAAAAAGTGCTTCTTTTTTTCCTTCTTTTTTGGATGGGTTGTTTCCGAAAAAGAAAAAAAAAAATAAATGTTTATGTTTTTTAACTTGACAACTAAATTTTGATACTCGGGTTAATTATATTCCTAGATTTGAATTTTGTGATTCTATCACTCTTCTTGGTTGTTAATGTTATGGGTAGGAAAAAGTCTTATTCACAAGTGAGTATAGTAGAAAAATTTAGAAAGCCAATCCTCATCGTCTTATACCTTTAGGCTCAAGGATGATCTAAGAGTCGAGTCTTTTGACACGAATTTCTACTGAACTAGCCTACAAACCAAGCATCGTAAGTCAAGGGCCGGAGGCACAAGCCATGGGTTAGACCACCCATGAGAATAAGCCCCATTGGGCTAATTAAGCAGCCCATGGATCGAGGTTTAGCTCGAGACTTGATGATTGAGCTCAAAGTCCCTAGGCCGAACTTAGTCAATGAGTCAAGCTCTCATGTGTTGAGATACTCATAAATGAATTAAATTTAGCTAACCAATCAGTTTAAGGTTTTTAGTTGAGTGGTGGTTGGGCCCGAGCAACTTATGGGTCAACGTACATTATCTTTTCAGTATTTTGAAAAAATATGTAGCCTTCAAGTGGATGTCTCTTGGATTGAGGGAATTCTCGAGGTTTTATGAGTGCGTAGTTTCTTTATTTTTGGAAATTCAGTCAAATCCCCTTATTCAAAGATGAGTGCTACGAATTTGGCATCATGTTAGATTAAATTTATACATCAACAATTAATATCATTATTAAGTGATGGTATGATTATTGGGACATGTTAAAAAGTTAAGTTACGTTTAGGGTTGTGTGCTTTCTCCAGGAAGATAGTCATTAGGGTGATGAATTGAATATTTTCTCATATTTACACGGAAGCAATTTCATTATTCTTGGGAGATGGTGTCATAAGGCAAAGCTTCATAATATTATGCAAAACCTGATAAGTTTTGGTGCTTCCCTCTTAAAGGATGAAGGTAAAAGTTATGGGATAGAGCCTCTTAACTTCTCGAAAAGGAACTATAGGTATTTTAATCGTTGAGCATATATTTATAAAGGTCGATTTTCACTCTTTACTAATACATTTAACGACGAAAAATCAAGACTTTCAATGACGATTCGTCCTTTATAAATATATGTTAAAACATTTTTAACGATAAAAGATTCCTTAATTAAAACTTCTCAAATACAAAAATCTTATATTTTTAATTAAGCTAGTGAGTAACTTAAAGTGTGCCATGATATTGTTGATGAAGTATATACAAATAAATATAACACCATAACTAGCTAATAGATGTTAACTAATAAGCCTAGTATTTCTAATCATAAAATTGTTGATTCATTTAACATAGATAAATTAAAAGGTTAAGGATCTGGCTATCTCCTTTCAACACATATACCTATTAAACATTTTTAAGTTCAAGTCACCTTATGAATTTAGACTAATCATTTCAAATTGATAAAATGATAAAGAAAAAATTGCCACAAAATTGAAACTATATTTTATAAAAAATTCAATAATAGGTGTTTGATTAAAACAATCAACAACATAAAATTCCCAACAATTTCTTAAACATAACATTGATGAATTCGAGTAAATTAAATACATAAAGATGGGAAAGTGGATGAATTTGCTGACGAATTCATATGTAAGAAAGCATGCATTTGGTAGCGAGGAAGTCGAGGTAATTATTAAGAAATAAAACATGCTTCACGAACAAGGATTAATTAAATTATTTCTTAACCCATAATCCGAGTTATGCTCTTCTGCACACTTTTTAATATTCAATTTAATTAATTACTTCTAATAATGCATTCCAAAAAGTACTGTTTTTCATAACTTTAATAATATTAATTGCTGAATAATTTAAACCATCATTTGCTTCTTAGATACATTCAAACATAGTATGCTTTTAATTAATATTTTGATTAAATCATTATCACCTTTCTTATAACTCATGCTCTTTGACAGACTTTGTCCTTTGTCCACTCTCTGCTGCAGTTTTATCATATTATTATTTTGAAAACAACATTTTAGTCTTTATTAAAAAATCTAGATGTTCAAGTTTCAAATTTAGTCTTCACTGTTAAAATTTGAGCAATGAATTGATGAAAAATAGGTTTAAAACATTCAATAGTCAAATGAAAAATTGAAGAAAATCTTGTTAGAAAATTTAACAAAATAAAAATAAAGGAAGTCTTGTGACTTTTTAGGTAAAGGCTTAGCAACCACTTAGCATATTATAAAACTTATTAAATTTTGAAAACCCGAAATATAACATTTTTTAACTTTCAAAGTACCAAATTTTAGGACAAAAATATAAATCTCAGGAGAAAGTGTCGTTTGGCAATTCCAACGTGAGTTTTGAAGAGCAGTAACTTATTATTATTATTTTTTTAGTACAACATGTGGGATAGATGATCCAACTCATAATCTCTTAGTTGTAGATGTATGTCAATTATCGTTTAATTATGTTCGAAGTTAATTATTATCATGAGATATCCATCCTTTAGAATAATTGAAATGTAATTCTTCAACATAAAATCTTGTTGAGATAGTGAAAAGTTTAAAATCACTTTAAGGGTCGTTTGTTTTTCGATAATATTTTAAATTTATAGAATGTTCCAAGAGTAGCTTTAGAATATTCATATGCATTCATTTAATATAATAGATTTGTTTTCACTAATTTAGTATTTTGTTTTTTATGTTATTTTGTAGAACAAATTAATTCATATTAATATAATATAAATTTTATTTTCAACTTTAATATTTTTTCAAAAACACAATTATATAATGGGTGTTATTTTAGGTGACGAAATTTATTTTTCTTATCATTACATTATGAGGAAAAATCTCACATGTATGCGGGTCATAAAAAGAATGTTGCTTTAAAATTATATATTTATGATAATAAGTATTATTAATAATATAATTGCTTCAAAGTATTAAAATTAAATGAAGGGCAAAAATGTAAAGAGTGGATGCCATCGACACGGAAATCTTGGAAACTCGTACTTCAAAAGGGCATCCAAAGCTTATTAGATGTCCTCCGGTATGGGCATCCTAGGGTATCTGGACATCTTGAGATACTTAGGGATCGTTTGTTTCATATGAGAATCCAAGATTCCTATGAAAACGGACATCTGGATTCCCACGTTTATTTTGTAGTGATGTAAGAATACCTGGGTATTTCGAGATGTCTGGATATCCAAGGATGCCCATTTGGAAAGCATCCAAGTCGATTTGGATGTCTTTTTGAAACATAGGTTTCCATGACTCGCATGTCGATGATATCCTATGTTGACATTTTTACCTCTTCGTTATCTTTTCATATAATTTCTTTTATCAAATTTCTTTGGGTTTTTTTTTGTAATTTTATAGTTTAAATAAATTAATATATTCATTGACTAATAAGCAATTAAGTATATTTATGTATTACATGTACATATAAAATAAACTTCAATTAAATTATATAATATCTCCATTTACTTTCAATATTTGGAATGAATATTATAAATAATATCTATTATCTTAAATATATAATTTCAAAGTAATACTTTTTTAACAATTAGCTTAATTTTGATATTTTTCTTTTTACAATAATATAATAAATTAATTTTACCCCATATAACATTAACTATATAACTGTATTTTTTTAAAAATATTAAAATTGAAAATTTGAAATTTATTTTCAATATTAATTACTTTTAAAAAAGTCTTATATTAATATGAATTCTACCTAATAACATACAAAAAATTAATACATATATACAATTAATATAAAAAAAACCTAAAATATTAAATTAATTTTAAGAAAACCTATTACATAAATGCAAATTATATTATATTAATGTGTAAATTATATTAATATTCGTAAGGACGTTTTTGGAACATTATATAAAATTTACACATTCCCATTAAAAAATCCTGCAAAACAAATGTGGCTATCCAGATTCTCGGACATCCTTATATATTTTCCTACGAAACAAACATGATTATCTGAAGATATCGAAGATCTAAAATTCTGGACATCTAAAATTTCAGGCATCTGAAGATGCCTCTTATGTATCCGATGTCCTCACAAAACAAAACATAGGAATCTAGATGCCCATCACATGGGAATCTTGGATTCTCACGAAACAAACGGCCCTAAGTGATTCCCAATCAAGCACTTGGAGTGTGATTATCTAGGTAATTTTTTAGTTCTCATCTCTTTTGTAAGTTTATTTCTCTATCTAAAATTTGTAAATTTGTGTCCGTTACCCTCTAAAATTTCTATCTCTAAGATTTATGTTTAAAGTTTTTGTCAAATTCTCTCTTTGCACTTTAAATATCAATGATTCAAAATCTTTTTTAATTATATAAAAATTACTTGAAAAAGTTGGTAACCAAATATTTGAAAATGATTTTTGACACTTTTGTCATTCTCCAAAATCACTGGTATATTATTGTCAAACATAACTATTTTAAATGGAAGTGATTATGAGAATAGAGGGATTTAACCGTCAACCTCTCTGAGGAAAAAAGTAAAGTTAGACAATGAAATATACAAATGATTTCTATAAATGACAAAAATAATTTTAGCTATACCAAAATTACTCTTAAATAAATTAATTAAAAACTGTATTTGGGAGTGGAAAAAAAGTTAATTAAAATGATTTTGCCATCCCAGAAGACATATAATGAGTCACATCAACAAGTTGGAGAGAGCAAATGAATGGTCTTATTATTATTCTATCAACCTGTAATTCAGTGATTCCCCATATGCCACTCATCAGAGAGTGTAAAATGCCCATCATCACCCCTTGGAAAATTAAGCCCTTCCACGTCATCATCATCATCTTCTGATCCTCTGCTCTTTTTTTTTTTTTTTTTTCTTTTCTGTTTTCATAGTCTCACAATTTCATACCTAAAACAAAGTGATACAGTTATTTTATATTTAATAATATAATAAAAATGCGAACATCAACGTATAGCCAGTGAAATATACTTCTCTCTTTGAGATTAGAAGTCCAAATTTTTCAATTTTGTTTTACGGAGGGAAACGGTTCAAATTGTCCTGACATTTTTATATAATTCTATTTCTAAAATATATATGGAAACTTATTGAAAAATAAAAAAAACTACTAGAAATGGAAGCATATTTAAAAGTTCAAAATTAACTTACCATAGTTCTCTAAGAAGCCCGTTTTTATGGTAATTATTTACACCTTTGAACTCTAAAATTAAGAAAAGTCCAAATTTTTAAAGTTATATCTATTTAGTCCATATATTTTAAAAGAAAATTCTAACCGGTCCTTAAACTTTTTATGTTGTGTCTTGATCTCTATCGTCAACTCAATCTATTTACACCATCAAACTCTTGAACTTGCACTCGAAATCAACCGGACACATAATCTATAAAAGATACAATCAACACGTCATATAAACGATCGCGTACGATGCACAAAGTTTCTTAAAAGTCCATAAATCTATTAAAAGGGAATTTAAAATACAAGCATGAAGTGAAAGCAATTGTAACCGAACTTGGAATTTACCCCATCAAAAAGTAAGTTACAAACAAACGGTAGCTAGTTTAGTGTCTAAGAAAAAGGAAAGAAAAAAGGGTTATTACATATTGTCACCTCACACAAAACCTTGTTTATCGGGCGCTCAAAAACCCTACTTCCACCCAAACTCCTAGGCACCTCTCCCAAACACATTTTCCCGAGAAACAAACAAAACAAAAACAAAAGTAAAAGTGGGCAACCAAAAAGTTTTGGTCTTTATCAATGTAAACCCTCGAGCATGTGTTTTGGCAGCGTGGAACAGCAAAAAAATTAACCAAAAAAAAAACCTGACAGGCAACCGGCTGCAGGTGGCTGTCGGGTGGGAGTCCCTCTGTTCATTCCTTCCCGGCTCCCGCCGCTTCTTTCTGACAGCACGCGAGCTTACTGGCTACTGGCGGAGCAGGTCACCATCGCCTCCTCTCTCTGAAACTGGTCCGGTTGATACCCCACATTCACCTCGGGCCAGCCCCATAAATTCCCCAATAACTCTACACGTGGAACACCAGGATTGGCTCCGGCACCTCCACCCCTTCCTTAGCCATGGCCTTTAAATACCAGCCCCAAAATCAGGCGAAGAAAAGAAAATAAACACTTTGGAAGCAAATAATTGAACAAAGGCCAAACCTTTGTCATACTTTTTATTGGCTTAGAGAGAAAAAAGGGAAAAATTCAATTTGTGAATCTGTGGAATCAGCCAAAACGGGTCTGCCTCTGTGGATGCTTGGCTTCGGGGCCGACAGGTTACGAGCCGACATGAATCGTCTGCTCGCCCTACTCTTCCATCAAGTAATTCATTTCATATCAATTCTTCCTATCAACTTAAGTTTTTTAGTTGAGTGGTGATTTATTCATCTTTCGGAATGTTTATTTTTTTTTGCTTCCTTTCCCTTGCAAAATGTAAATTTTCTTCTAGGGTTTTCCTTCAATCACTGAGAATAATGAAAAATTTTGGGTTATTTGAGTGATTCTTGCTTATTCATTGTTTTGTTTTAATGTAGGGAGTGTTGGATGAGCAATTCTTGCAGCTGCAACAGCTCCAAGATGAGAGCTCTCCAAACTTTGTATCAGAAGTTGTAAACATTTACTTCCAAGAGTCTGAGAGGCTATTGAAAAATCTAAGAGCATTATTGTAAGAATTGACCCTTTATTTTTTTTCTAATTTTGATGCATATACAGATGAAAGAATTTATATGAAACCTAATTAGGGTGTTGTTTGGATTGGACAGAGTTGACAGAGAGTTGACTGACTGCAAGAAAATGGGAAGCCATTTGAATCAGCTGATGGGGAGCAGCTCCAGTATAGGAGCCAACAGAGTCAGAAATGTCTGCATTGCCTTTCGAGCCGCTTCTGAACAAAACAATCGTGCTGGGTAAAAATTAAACCTTAAAACAATATTTTATTCTTAATTACTTCCTAAACTATAAAAAAGAAGTCCTCAACTTTCACCTTCCTGTCTTTCAATTTTGTGTTTGGTAGGACTCCGACCTTGTAGTTCAGAGACTTTTATTAGATATAAAATCAAAAGTTCGTGGACTAATTAGAACAAACTTTGAAAGTTCGGAAATGTATTAGACAATTTTTTTAAAGATATGTGAGAAATATACTACAAATGGAAGCTAAACGAAAGCACTTCAATTTAACGGGTAGAAAAATGTCATAATTACATAAAACCATGATTTAGATGACTAAGAGAAAGTAGTCATTCTTATATCGTCCCATAGAATGTAGGAGTTAGAGCCTGTTAGATGTAATTTTAAAAGTTTGTTTTTCTTTTTTTAGATTCTGAACAGTACTCTACAAGACAGAAGAGCAAAGTACAAAGTCTAGATTTTGACCTAAATTTCTGGGTTTTGTGTGTGTGTTTTTTTTCAGGTGCTTGAGAGCATTGGAAGTTCTTGAACACGAGTATTGTTACTTAAAGAGCAAACTCCACGAGCTGTTTCAGGTGATTATATTATAAAATCTCATAAAGCTAGCTTCTTTAATTTATAAATTGAAAGGAATATTCATTAAAGTTGGCTCCTTTTTTTTCTTTTTGGGTTGTATAATTTGCATGTGATCATACAGATAGAGCAGCAAAGAGTTTTAGCCGCAGGAGTTAGATACCCAATGCAGCAGAATTAAAAGGGGAGAAGAAAAAGAAGTAGTTTATAATGAGAAGATAAAAAAGGGGATGATTTGGGAGAAGCAAAAGAGCCTATCGTCTGTTTCCAAAAAAGAACAATGGGATGGCCCATTGGAAAACCCTACTTTTTTTCTCAACTCAAACATCTTTTGAATTTTTGTAGAGTTTATCATATTCTTTTTCTTTGCTTCCCTTTTTTTTCTTGGTTTTGGGTTGAGTTTTATCTGCCAAAAAGTGGCTGTGCTTGTAACATTAGATTCAAACTAATGATACTCTCATCAAGTTTGACAGTTCCTTATAGAAAATGGTAAAATTCTACCCGACTCAGAAATCTGAATTTGATCTTCTTAATATATTCTTTAAGACTTTGGTTATTTATATGGAATCTTAAGAGTATGAGAAAAATTACTAAGCGAGAATTTCACTGAGTTGTAGATGAAGAAAACAACCTTTACTAGAAGGATTTAACTTATAATCTCTTTATCCTATCAAATAACATATAAATTTATGTTATAATTAAGTTAAAGAAAATAAACTATTTCATTAAAGAGGTACGTAAAGAAAAAGAAAAAAAAAAAGGAGGCTAAGCGAAAGCGTTCCAATTTAGCTAAATAGTAAAAATATCATATTTCAAAAAAGGGGAAGATTTTGAAGACCATGATGAGACGGAGACTTTGATATCTTTCCGGAGGTTGGCGGAAGATTTGTAGATGTTCGAGTAAAGGTGGTTATTTCTTTCGACTCATACACTCCGTAGAATAGCACAACGGCATTACACCAAATAATTTTTTTACTGTTGTTGGATTGAGATGCAAAGGCTTCATTAAAAAATAGCTCTCGATCCGACCAGGGAGAGAGGTAGAGATATTGAAAATATTGAGAAGTTGGTACTAAAGAGAAGAAGTGCATGGGCAGTGCGGAAGCAAAGTGATCCAAAGATTCACTCCAATGTTTACATAGTACACATCAGTTTGGGCTAATGTAACAAGAAGTCTTGATTGAACCTTCCACCGCCGTAGGCACCCAGATATTACATCAATTGTGGCTGTCCCAACCATTTCTAGAATGCCGTTGTTATGATCTTGATCCAACTTTTGCGACTATGACATTCGTGTAGCTCCGAATACGTGCATTAGAGCTCTTTGCTCGATGTCTCGGATAGCTCTGTTGTACATCGCTGTTTCGTCGGATGGTGGCTTATTTCTAACACCTCCTTATTAGATCAAACAAAGAAAACTTCATTGAATGAATAAACTTCTCTCTCCTAAACAAAGGTCAGTCAATGGTTCGGGAAGTTTGTCGCTAGCACTTTTACCCACGATGGAAAGAACGCCATATAAAGTTCAGCAGTGATTTATGTCAACTTCGAAGGTTTACATACTATAATTAATTAAGTTGAGCAGTGATTTATGTCCACCTTATTAAAAGTCCACCCAGATTGAAATTGAGTGTATTAAAAATATGAAATAAACATCCTCCATGACTTCTTTCTAATATTGACTTTACAAGTTTTTTGTTTTTGGGAATTTCATTTCCCAAAATTGAAGTAAGAAGCACAACCCATGAATTGGAAGTTGTAGCTATTGAAGCATTAATTTGAGGGAAAACAAGTGGGTGGGGGAACAAACCCTCGAAAAGGGCATCACATCAATTAGTCAACTCATCAAAATTAAATTTTAATTTTTCGGAGATTGAGATTAGGGTTTCGAAAACAGGAAGAAGATTTGAAATACGTGTAGTTTTGACTCAATTATTCCACAATGCTTTCAAGATTTTTTCCTTTTTTTTTCCTTTGAACAAAACAATGTTTTCTAGAATGGGGTTAAAAAGATTATGATTTTTGGCATATTTAAGAGATATTAATTATCTCCTAATTAATGAGTAGAAATTTAATCAATAATATAATTTATCCCAATGAGTTAGTACAGAAATTACAAACCGATAAACCAGCCCACTATTTTAGTGGCAATCAATAACAACTTTTATCCATAGCCTAGCTTTAATTAATTTAGCCATTAAAAACATCTACTTCTTTCTTTTAGATTAAATCTCTGTTTTTCTTTATTAGAAAACATCATTTATCTATATTTTCAAGGATAAGTTTGTCTCAAGTTGACGATAAAATACTCATTATAATCTCTAAAGTCGATGATTCTATTTTTCAATAATCAATTATTGAACTAAAAAAAAGTGAAATTGATAATATTTTTAATGAAATGTTTATGTCAACAAAGTGAACGAGGGAATTTAAACTTCTAACCTCAGATGAATAAATAAATGTCTTATCTATTAACTATACATTGATATTAACATTCCGTCATTAATGTTGAAAAGCAAAATAATGGAATGAGTATAGTCCTAGCAAATATATATATATATATATTTGTCACTATCATTTCTCTAAAAATAGTTTACCTTAAATTTTTCGTACTACTTTATATATTTCTTTTGCAATTTAGCAATTTTGAAATTTTGAAATTTTGAAATTTTACTCTTTTCAAAACATACATAATAAAATAAAATTGGTGATTATCCTATTTTAAATCTAGAGTATCCCCTTCTCATATTATTTTGTAACTTGGGGATTTACAAATGGGCTAATTGGGCTTATCGACATAGGCCCAGCTCAGCTTTTTCCCTCTTTAAGCCGAGGAAGAAAACGGAGAGAGTGATACATAAATAGAGGACTAGACTCTAATTATAAACAGTTGACAAAAACAGTTTATGCATATCACAGCATGCATTAGTATTTCATAAATCATTTCATGAGTTATTTTTGGCATATTACTAATGTAGCCATCCTCTTCTTTTTTTTTTTTTCAGCGGAGGGCTAGGTTAGAGATTTAAACTCACAATCTCATGGTTAAGCATCTTTCGGTGGAAACGATCAGCCACTAGCGTAGGGACGCTCACGTTTTTTGGCCAGTAAATACTTCTGCTATGAAAAAAAGTTGTGATAAGAAACGCTCAATATTGTCTTCTTCTTTGGGTTTCGCCTAAGGTTCCAAACCAATCAACCTAATAATAAGAAATGGGCTTCCCATTTCGTTTTAGCAATAGTCGGAAATAAGTATTTTAACCACTATGTTCATGTTGGGTGATCGAATGATCTAATAATTATCAATATAAATCTTAGCTCAGCAGTAATTGACATATATATATATCCCCATATGTACTAAAAAGGAAAAAAAAAATCTAGCGGAATAAATTTTCAAATTTTTTATATTCCATTAATATTTTAATTTTATTATACTATTATTCTATTTTAATTAATATTATTTATTTATCCAATTGTAACATAAATTTATTCTAAATTATTACTAAAAACAAATCATGATAAAAATATAATTTAACAATATGAAAATATACTGAAATCAGTTTCCAATAACAAAACACGAAATATAGTTCCTATTTGAACACAATATCATAAACACAAGTCCTAATAATGAGCTACTCTCCCAAAAATAAATATTAAAAAAAAAGACACTGTTTATGTTTTGTATTTCATAAAACCTGTTATTACCAAAGGTTGGTCGACACCAAATGACAGTAAATGACAATGAGATATCTTATAGAAAAAGACAGTGAGATATAAATATATATTGTATGCTTACCACTTTGACAACTTGTGTTGTACAAATTGGCTTTCCTTGACTGTTAATTGCTCTACTTGATTGATTTTTTTTTCCTTTGGGGCATTTGACGTCCATATGATTTGGGATAAACAACGTATTTGGCTGTGTACATGAATTACTTATATTGAGTTCTGAGATTACGTTAGGATTCGTTGGATAACAAATTATTTATGCTTCTCGTTTCTTGTTCCTTTGTTTTTTTTTTAAGAAATAAAAGTAGAGTTTTGTTTGGTAATTTTTTTCCTTACGGAAAAGAAAATAAAAAATATATTTGATAACTATTTCTTATTCTGAGTAACAAGAATCTTTTTATTAGATATTCAATTTTTTATGTTATATTTACTTTTTAATATTTATTATGCATTTATAAGTTATAATTAAGTCTCTATATTTTTTAAGTTATAGATATTGTCCATTTTTAATCTTAAAACCCATGCGATTTTGGTATTGAATTCTACTCAACAGGCTTTATATTAATGACTAATGAAGATATTGTCATCCATTAACTTATATATACTTAATTTTTTTTTTTTTAATAAGCATGAGTATTTGGGTCAGCTTGTACACACCTCGACTAATCTCATAGGATAGTGGTCCTATCCTACAATATTTGATGCTAAAAAACACATAGAAATTAATTTTTAAGGTATGAGAAACACGTAGAAATTAATTTTTAAGGCATGTAACTTATATACTAAGTTCTTCCTTACTTTTTCTAATCGATTTTGGTGCTATATTTACAGCCCAATAAATTTTTAATTGTATTAGCATGTAATGCAAATAGCTAAAATAAACTAATGAATGTTAATGGTAACAACAAATACTAAATAGATGAAGAAATCAAAGTTAGAAAGATATAATTGAAACTTTTTGAAATTCAAAGATTAAATATATAAGATCTAGATTTATAATTTAATCAAAATATTACAAACCATTGCTTTCTTGGTGGTCTTACATAAACTTTTTGACCCAAAAAAATGTGGTGGGAGAGAGAATAAATTAAACTTTCAAAGGGCATCAGAAGGGGTCAACATAGGGCTAGCAAATTAAAGAAAATAGAGATTATGGTTTTGTGGCTCAAAATTTGCAAACGAAAAAGTGGATTGAAATTAAATAGCTGTTATATTTTGTCTCCAAAATTCCACCCTAAAGCCCACGCCTTTAAAGCTTCTACCTTGTTCTCTTCTGCCCTCCATTAATAACCCTAAAGTATTCTAAGATGGAACACTGAACCTTAAATTAAAAATGTCGGAATATTTTGGTTTCCAATAATATTAGAATTAAAATCATAAAATTTTTTATCCAAGTGATCTCGGCGAAAATATCGACGTTAATAAATACTCTTGAAAAAAATATCAATAAATTTAAGAAATTTGTTGTATTATTTCATTTAATAAATAATTGGGTTGTAGTATATGGACTCAGTTTCCATAATCTAGGTTTAGTTTCAATTAGGTATTTATTAAATTTAAAAAGTTCTATTTCTTTTACCGATGATGTAAAATTACATCTCTAAACTATTTTTAAGTCATCTACAATTTAAAAGTTCACGACACATGATAAACAAAATGGTAAAGTCTAATTAAATTAATCTAAATTGTATTGGGAAAAGACAAATGAAACTTTATTCCATCGCTTTCCTCTCGTGGAAAATGGATTAAAGTGGTTCACCAAATTGATAAAGAAAATTAGTTTTCTTACGTTATTAAACGGAAAGTTCTTTTGTGTAACTTTTTAATTAACCTACTAAACTATAAAGATTATTATAATAATAAAATATGACTTAATTACCATATTATTTAATATAGATTTTATATTTATTTGAACATTATTCTAAGTTTAATGCACCCGCAAAGTGAGGCATCAATTTCGTGGTTATATACGTAACAAGGAATCAAGGATAGATTCCTTATGTCAATTCTTTTTTATTTTGATGCTCAATTTCATCATTATTTTAAGGTTAAATAACAAATTTGACCAACAAAATTTCAATTGCAACCTTATTCGGACACTATTTCAATTTGATCTCTATGACTTTAAAACTTTCAATTGGTCTCTAATAGTTTAGTCAAACCTCACAAATTATCACTATTGTTATCATATTAATGCATTTTGTCATATGGCATGACTTTAGAGACTTGGTAATAAGTGCATGTCTTATCTAATTGAACTATATTCGTATTGACTTAAACTTTCAATCTCAAATGAAAGAGTAGACGGTCACCTTATTAATATTTGACTTGAAATTTCATAGTTATTCTAATCGATGTCAAACCGTTCGTCTATATGATTTCAAAAGGTTGATTTTAAACGTTTTGAAAATACAAAAACTAAATAATAAAAAATTGAGAGTACAGTGACAGTGACGAGAAAAGAGTATTAAATCTCAAAGTTAATATAGTAATCAAATTGAGTATTTAAACCTAAAAGTTAATATAGTGATCAAATTTTTCTCTTCTTTACTATTTTGGTGGTAAACATTGTGGGAGATTCTATTAACTGAATGGGCGCCCCATTACCAACAAAGCGTCATGTCCCATTTATCCAAAAAAAAAAAAACAAAAAACAAAAAAAAAATGGAAAAGTATCATGTCCCCATGTGCCCTTTTCTTTTCTCTTAAAAAAAATATAACGTGTTAAATGCATTTTTTAATATGTATATTTTCTTTCAAACTCGAAAAAATAAAAAAGAAAAAGAGAAACTTGTATGTACTTTCTTTTCCAGAAATAAAATTGATTCTCTTCTAGAAAGTAGTTCTTTTCTTCTTCTTTTTTTTACGGCGAAAGTGGTTATTATTATTATTATTATTTTGTTTTTAATACACGAATGTGGTTGAATTATGCATTTTTTATAAGTAACTATCTTTATTAAATGAATAAGAATTTAGTTTTAATATAGATTCCAACTGATTTTTCGTCAGAATATGGTAATTTTGCTTCACTTGAAAAAGAGAAAAAAAAAAACTATTCTAATACAAGATAAGCGTTTTTGTTCTTTGTATAAATTTAATAAATCAAAGTAGAATTGGGATGGCATAATTTAAAAATTAAGAAAAAAAAAGAAGATGATGAAGAAATATAGATTGTAATGACTTAATTAAATAGTGTTAAGTGGTAAGAATCAAATTATGTAAAAAGTATAGTTAAGTGGTAATTGGTATATATTTTCAATCAATAGCTTGAGTTCAATCTTATCTTATACTAAAAAAAATATGTAAAAAATAATCTAAAAAATCAAATTAATTTAACAAATATGAGAAATATGGTCGAAGTCACCTTTAAAAATCATTTCCCAGAAGAAAAAAATCACGTTTAAACATAATTTTTTTGTTTTAAAAAATAAAAAATAAAAAATAATTTGATTTTTTAGAAACAGCTTTGGTAGAAACCAGAAATGATGTTTTCTTCTTTTCTTTTTCTTTTTCTTTTCTTTTCCCCTTTTTCTCAATTTTATTTATTAAAAAAAGATATGTAGACATTGCCACTAAAAAAGTAATTCCTCACATAATTATGATATCGTTGTATTTAGATTCTACCATAATTACTATATTAGTCATGAGATTTTTTTTTTTTTTGAGAAATTATTAGTCATGAGATTTAATTATAATAACTCCATAAACTTGAGGATTGAGGATGTAATTGCAACAACCACATAATTTGAAAGTGGTTTTTTCTTATATAAAGAAAAAAAAAACTTTCATTTCCATTTGAATATGAGTTTTCTTAAATTTATAATATAGTATTACAAATATATCATATAGAATGAGACTTCAATTTTTTTATTTTAATCTAGGGAGAAGTTTCTAATATTTTAATCATTGAGAGAAATTTTATTATATATTCCCATAATACCTATTCATTCTTTTCCCACCGTAAATTTTCCTTAGTAAATAATTTTTTAATATGGAATTGTTGAGTAACAACTAACCTAGCTGATAATGAAAATGAATCGTTAAAATATTATTTTAATCTTAACTTTTGTTCATTTTGGTCCCTATATTTTAAAAATTAATATTCATTTTGGTCATGGTACTTTTAAGTTTTATCTGTGTTAGTCCCTATATTTTTAGAGGTTGGTTTTGGTCCCTTACACTCTTAAGAAGTGATTGTTTTTGTCTCTTAACTTTATTTTCTATATCACAATTTTAACACGACACTACATTCATTATATTTCTTGAAATATAGCTATAATTTTATATTATAGGATTTCTACTGTGTATAGAATTTGCATTAAAAAATTTTAAAAAGGATAAACATATGATCACTTTTTAAAAGAAAAGGAACTAAAACAAACATTTTGAACATACAAATGCTAAAATGAATCAAAATTAAAACTACATTGATCAAAATAGACATTTTAGAAATAGACGGATCAAAATGAACAAAAACTAAAAGTATAAGGAATAAAATAGTATATTACTTGAAGACAATAGTATCCGTACAACTGTAATCCTAAAAATTTAATTATATATTTAGACATTTGAAAATAGTTAGAAGCTATTGAGAGAAGAGTCGCATTGCTTCAATTGATTATGACTATTTGGGGAGGGAAATTGGTGTGCCACTTGGAGGATATTGATACACCAAGAAATACTATATACATCATCCAGGCAGCTCCATCTCGAATCTTCTAAGGTGGAGGGACTTAATCATTATTCCTTCATTAACCGGCAATATCTTAGTTAAACTGTTCGGGTTCGATCTGGAAGACCCGACAGATTCGATCTCTACTCCGACAAAGGTAGCCGCCCGTCGCAATGTCTGTCGGATTTGTGTTAAAATACTTAGAAGTTAGGGGAGTTTTGTTGTGACCTCTAGGAGATAATTTTGGCGAGAGTTTATTGTATCTAATCCTTAACAATATTAGTGAATTACCATATCTGAGTGGAAGACTGGACGTAGCCCTTAGTGGACCAGTATAATATGTTGTGTCGTTAACGTGCTTGTACAGTTTTCTTCCTATTTGCATATTTTCTGTTGTGTTTGGATATCTCTGTAGAAGTGGAAATTATACAGGACCGTTAATTTTCCAACAGGATCCTGCACCTATAAATAGAATGCCTCATTTCAATCACATGTATCGAATTTCTCCTCAAACCTACTATTGAGTTCGAGCTGTTTACTAACTTGAGCGTCCGAGATTTAATCCTCTTATACAGGTCTTTCCATCGTGCTTGAAGTTGGAACTTAGATCGAATTCAATCTTAACCAAAATTTGACCTTGATTATTTCCTTGCATAAACAATGACAATTAAAAACTATACGAGAACTAAAATCAACAAGAAGAACACATTTTATATTAATAATTGTACTTTCACAACTTTATTAATATTAAATAAAAAATTAGAAGTGATAAAAGAGAGAAAAAGAAAGAATTATTGGAGGGACTGTGGACCCCATAAATCCCCAAAACGCCAAAAGCATATAATAATTTGTTCATGTGTCCACGTAGCGTGACTTAAAAAATATCTCTCGTTTTCGATATCCATCACGTTTACATCGTTCTCTTATCTACTTCCTATTAATATTTCACGTACTATATTTTATAAAAATGAATTAGAGCATCAAATCTTATAAATCTTTATACTTTGTATTACAAATTTATTCACATTTTCATGCCATGATCTGTTTTCCTAATTAATATTTTTACGCATAATTTTCTAATGTCCTATGATTTTGTGCTTTATGTTATATTGATGTGTGGATTTCAATCATCCGATTCTCCTCCTCGTACACATCTAACTTGATTATTCGGAGGTTGATACCTGCAAAACCAAATCAATCTAAACCGGTGTGACCTTAGTCACACGGGCTCCGATGCTTAAGTTAGCAAGGGAAGGTTGAGAAAACAGTGAACTAGAGATGTTTACTTGCCTCTTCAGGGTTGGACCTCACTGCTACTTATAGCCGTAAAGATGATTTCAGAACCTTTCGCAGTTAAAACCCTAATTCAGAGTTGCAGGGCCAGAGGCAATGCTTCCGATTTTGTCTTCATCTCCTTGAGAGTATAGCTTTTGTCGTAACTTGTCCTTCCATATCAGGCCCGTGATCGAGGAGATCACGAGCTCTTCGAGGTCCGCGCCGAGCACGCCTCGGTCTAACGGTCAAAGATCGTGGCCCGAACCTATTGAGTTGTCATGTCACTGTGGGACTCGTGAGAACCATAACCGCAGTGAATTGCCCCATCTTCACGAGACACAAGAAGGTTACATGTCGATTTACCATTTCTTTTCAAGACCCGAGGCAACCGACCATGTAGTTGTCACGTCGACAATAGACTCGTGACCTTAATACCGAGTCGAGCACACCTCGGTCTGTTGGGTAAAGACCTCCAGACCGAGAGCTGTGCCTTGAGTTGAGGGCTATTTAAACCCCTCTATTCTTTCCATTTCTTATCAACCTTCCTACAAGGTATACCTCTCTTTGCTTTGCTTTTTGTCGTGTTTTCTCTTCATGGCTGACCTTAATTTCGAATTGACCTCCTCAGATGATGGGTCATCGTTGAATCCTTCGTCCGAATCTCGACCCTATCGTACGTTTTGGGTGGATAACTCCACTCTTACGACGAGGGACCTGCGTCGCATGCGTTCAAAATACCGTATCCCGGATTCGGTTAGCCTTCGTCTTCCGAATCCAAGAGAGAGTATCGATGGTTCTTTTCCGATGAGGTTGTATTTTACGCAGTCATGTTCCAATTTGGAGTCCGCCTACCATTGCCTCTTTTCCTTCAAAACTTTTTAGCTTTCAATCAAGTAGCTCCTTCCCAAATCGTCCCGAATGGGTGGTCTACTTTGATTAGTTGCTTTATTTTGTGGTCGTACCTCAGGGGCGAGCAACCTCTAACCGTCGCTGATTTCATGTCTCTTTATTACCTCAAACACAGTCCCGAGGATAACTTTCATTTTTACGTTAGTTCTCGGAACCAGGTTCTTGTTATGGGTCCTTCCTCAATGAAGCATTGGAAGAACGAGTGGTTCTTTGAGGTGGTGATTGGTTAGCCCGTGACGAGAGAGGATTGTACTTTCCCGTCTCGACCGAGTGTAAGGAGTTAGGTAAGTAGATTCCCGAGCTCTATCGGGACATTCGTAGATATCGATACTGATATTTCTCTTTCCTTGTAGAGGCGTTCAATTTTTACCATACCGTTATCCAATTACCAGATACCGAGCATTGGGGCCTATATTTGGTTAAGGAGCAAAACTTAGTGGATTTTAGCTTGGCTCCCCCTCATAACCCTCCAGGTTTTTGTCGAAATCTTTTCTACGTTTTGCATGAAAGTCGATTTTTACTTTTATCTCTATTTGTAGAAATGTCGAGACGAAGTGCTTCACTGTATGAAAAAGAATGCCGTCGAAACGCTCGGAGTTCGGGGGCCGGCTCTAGCTGGGCTTCAGATAGCGAAGTGACTGACTTGACCGAGGAGGGACTCCCTTCCCAGTAGGTTCGATCCTCCATACCTCCTACAGCTCCGAGGCGTTCTGCCCGACTTCATGGGACGTCTATCCCGTCTTCCCCTCGAGGTCATCCAAGGAGCTCCTCTCAAGCTTCAATCTTCCCTTTCTCTGGCCCGTATAGTGTTGATGTTGACGGGACAGCCTATCTAGAAAGGGCATTTAGCCTTTGGCAGGGGCTCGACGACTCATCGAGCGGGTCAGATTTTGGCCTATCAAATCCTCAGCACAGAATCAGTACGTGCCTTAGCGATCTCCACCTGGTGAGCACTTTGCAGCTTCAAGCATTTGTCATAGCATCTTCTCCTAACGTCGGTTTTTATATTTGGGAGGTTTTCAATAGTCTAGTAGTATTCTCGGGTCGGGTTGTCGATGAAATTAACCACCTCTGTTGCCACTATGCCCCTCGAGAAGAGCTTAATCAGGCTCTTTCTTCCTTGAACCAAGTCAACAGTCTTCTAGAGAGTACCAAACGTAAGTTGGAAATGGAGAAGAGAAAATCTCGAGATGAGCTGGCCAACCTGCAGAGGAGACTTGACGAGGCTAATGCCCGGCTCTCGAATTCTAAATTCTTGGCCGGGAATTCAGAAAAACTCAGGAGTACGTTGACTTGCAAAATTCTGCCACTGAGTGCGGCGTTTCCTGGTCTCTTCGCTAAGTTTCTAACCAACACCCTATATTGACTTCTCCTTCCTCCCGGAGCGTTTTAGAGTCGAGCGTGATGCTCCTGGCGACATGGATGACGACGACGACGAGTAATAGGATAGCTTGAGAGGGTAGCGAGTTGCTTTGCCTATGTTTAGCGTTTTCACGAATTTTATTTACTTTGTCACTATCTTCGCTTGTATTTCTTTAGAATCATCAATTAACCCTCTGCTACCAACAATTATTGGCTTACGGCTCTAACCCCTATGGAGTTGATTTTGTTGCTTTATTTTCATAGGTTTCTAACCCTTTGGCCATAGCCAATGGTTTTATACATGCTGTCGTTTGGCGTTTACTCCATCTTATGCTTTAACCGTGCTAGGTCAATCGACCCGCTTCTGATTTGTCCGTGTTGAGATTGTTTAATTGTTCTTTCCAAATTTGTCGATTAATGTAGTTCCTGCTTCATCGCACCTGGTTGACGCCAAGCAGGGCTCGGATCCGACCCCTGCTCGATTTGGGCTAGTTTTACTAAGCTTGTGTCACCGAGTCTTCTGATCATGACCTGTTGCCCCTTACTCTTAAGGTAGTGTATTGTCGATATTCACTCCTTGAGAGTATGTTTGTAGACGAGGCAAGGTGTTTTATTAAAGTCATTTGGCATCCAGTTTTGGATTTTGAAGACAACGTTGATAGGGAATTTGAAGGGAAAAAGGAAAGGAAAGATCAATGGCCCCGTAGTAGAAGTCTTGTCATTGCCCCTCATTAAAGTATAGTAGCACGCACGCAATACTCGTTGCTCTCCTTTAATTTCTCCTACTCCACCAGGTGTTGGGAACTTCATGGACTGGTGGTACATGGATGGTATCGCTTTGAGCATGTGCATTGTCGGTCTTCCCAATATTGCATTGTAGGAGGATGTGTAGTCAACGACCAAAAAGTTCACCGTTTTGGTGATACTTTTTGGCCCACTTCCGAACGGGCAACTCTATTCTCCTATCGGGAATGACCCGTTCTCCTCCAAATCCTATCAATGGTGCCGGGCTGCTCTTAAGCACCTCTTCTCCTAAATCCATGGCTTTGTAGGCTGTCAAGGAGATGATATCTGCTGAGCTGCCCCCATCCACCAAAATTCGTTGCAATTTTGCGTTGGCTATTTTCAAGGTGATAACCACCGTATCGTTATGCAGGTGGAGGAGGTGAATCGCCTCGTCCTCTGAAAACTTGATCTTCGTAGATCGGTCCGCAACATATGCATGGTAAACCTTACTTTGTTGGAGGCTCGCCCTAGCTTCTCATACGTTTGCCTTTCTTTTTCTCCCGGACTTTCCCTCTATTGGGCCTCCAATTATCGAATTTCTCGAGCAGGTGACTTGTCGTTCTCGCCATTTTGTGTCGCTTTAGGGTCCTCTACATACTCTTTAAGGTACCCCTTCCGGATGAGTCTTTCCACGTCTTCCTTGAGGTCAAAACAATCCTGAGTTGCATGGCCGTGATCCCTGTGGAAAAGGCAATATCGACCTTTGCTTCTTTTAGTCAGAGGTGCCTTCATCCTCTCTGTCCATTTAAGCAACCTTTGGTCTTTGGTCTCCATTAGTACTTGCTCGAGTGGAACGGTAGTTGGCGTATATTTTTCGAATTTTTGGGGTGGATCTTTCTGGCTACTCCGATCTCTTTTCTCCCACCTCGACCCCTGTGGCTTATCTCCCAACCTCTCTCTCTTATGGTCGGACCGTTTTCCTTCTGGCTCCTTTTTTGAGTAAAAGAACTTACCATCACTCATGTACTTCTGAGCTCGGCTCAGCGCCTCCGAGAAGGTGCTCGGTGTCTTCTTCCCGAACGAGAATGATAAGTACTCATCCCTGATGTCGGACATGAAGGCCAGTAGAGATACAGCGTCTGTGAGGCCCTCCACCTGCAGCTTTTCCTTGTTGAACCGAGCCACATAATCGTGTAGGCTCTCTGTCGCCCTTTGTTTAATAGTTAAAAGATAAAATACGCGTCGGCTCCGACTCTGTCCCCCTACAAACTGGTTACGAACGCCCTAGCCAGGCTTTTGAAGCTCGAGATTGAACCTCGTTTTAATTGTCGGAACCATATTCTAGCCGACTCGTTCAACATGGTCGAGAACACCCAGCATCTAACTGCCTCTGACACCCCGTAGATATTCATCCATTCTCGATAAGCATTAGATTGTCCACTGGGTCGGCCGTCCTGTTGAATTGTTTCACCGTGGGTAGCTTGAATTTTGGAGGGACCTTCTCCTTCATGATCTCCTCCGTAAATGGTGAGTCGGCCTGATCCAGTAGTTCTTCGAGGTCGAACCCCTTCTCCTTTTAGTTTTGTCACTTCTCCGACAACTGTGGCCGATCCGTCGGTTTGTCTTTGTCGAGGTCTATCGGCTCAGAGTTTCGGTTATCCTAGTTGTTCTTGCCCCCATTTGGTATCGGGGATTTCTGTTGTTTTTTGCTCTTTTGGGAGTAAAAAATCCGGGTTCGTCGTCTGGTGTTTCCACCTATCCTCAGCTTGCTCCCTGCACTGTTCGTCGTCTGCTGGACCCTTCCTTTTTCTGGGGTCTCTAACAAAAGGTATCTCATCGGGCTCTTGTTGTTCGAATTATTGAAGGACTTGGGTCATGCATTGAAGCATGCCCTCTATCTTGTCTTCCAGGGTTGCAAACTGCTTTTGGAGTAGCTCAGGGGTCATTACTACATGCGTCTCGGGCAACCCTTCCTGACGTTCCGGGTTTGATGGGCTGGTCCCATCTTCGGGTCCTCTAACCTGGGGGTCGTCCAAGTTCAACCTCCTCTTGGTATAGCAGTTGTCATCAGAGTGTTGTGGACTCTTTTCTAGTGTCATGTTGCTTGACTGGATGCCTTAAATCGTCTCCACAGACGGCGTCAATTGTTGATGTGTGGATTTCGTCCTCCGGTTCTCCTCCTTGCACACACCTAACTTGATAATTCGGGGGCTGATACCTGCAAAACCAAATCAATCTAAACCGGTGTGACCTTAGTCACACGAGCTCCGATGTCTAAGTTAGCAAGGAAAAGTTGAGAAAACAGTGAACTAGAGATGTTTACTTGCCTCTTCAGGATTGGACCTCACTGCTACTTATAACCGTGAAGATGATTCCAGAACCTTCCGCAGTTAAAACCCTAATTCAAAGTTGCAGGACCCGAGGGGAATCGATTGGCTCTATGTCGCTCGCTTTCTTCGTTCCTTTGCAGCTTGGTTACTTGTCGATTTTCCGTTGCATAACATGTTACATATATAGTTGAAAGAAGCAAGGCGTAACTAGTATGGCAAACTCCTTTTAAATTGTTTATGTATAAATTTTTTCTTCTGTCCCTCGTTACGAATATCGAGTTTGGTATCAAATGTCTTAAAGTTTTTATTAACTAAACTATTAAAAAATTAATAACACCTAGTAAATATATTTTTTAGATTCAAATTTGGCTCTCGTAATAATTTTTGTTGTTATATTTATAAAAAAAAAACTTTATAAATTATAACAATTAAATCCTTAAAAGGGTTACCAAACTATTATAATAATTAAATTATATAATTTAATTGGAGAAAATTTTTGGTACTACGAGAGTACTATACTCTCTCCCATTTATTGCTTGCCACATCAGCAGTGTATTAAAAATGATGTGGACTCTATTTTGTGATTTTCGATCTAATTATATGATTTGGAGTTTTTTTCTATAATATTTTTTTAATTTGGTCACAACGCTCATGACTGTATTCACATCCTGAACAATTCTTCCTTCGGACAATAGTCCTCCTCAAATAATCATCCAAAACTTGCTCTCATCCCTATCTTCTTTTCTTCTCCATGTTGCGTAACAAGACTATCGATGTTGACCATTTATACACACCATAATAGAGTTCTATTGTGCACCCAAAATTTGGATCGATACAACTAAATTTCGAGCTTAGCTTTGTAACCATCATTAGGACCACAAATTTATTCATATTTATATAATGTTACATTATTGGCTACTTTTTGGAGACATGCGATTTTAATTTTTCAATTTTATCTAAAAGGCTCGTACTAATAAAGTGAGTCCCTGAACTTTAAACTTTGTGTATTTCAAGAAGTTTCTAATAATTTTATAAACTTTCTTAATCGGTCTAGCTGTACGGAGTGAGCTATAGAAAAAGACCTACACGCAAGGAACAAACACTCTGATGCTCAGGTCAGTCTAAAGTCCGAGCTAATAAGTCGGTTCCAAGACAGAATCACTTACTTGTGAGTGGGAATGATGTCGTATTTATAGGAGTTAATTAATGGGAGACGGTCGTGTTATAACTGATAGAGTTTGTTACTGAAGTTGATCACAAATAGTTCTACTGTATGGCTCGGATTAGTCCAAACTATTCAATGATTGTACATATGGGAGTTTAAGTACCATCAAATCCGTGAGATAAAATTATAATATAGATTTATTTGACATAAATAAAAATTTGATGAATTTAAAATAGAAAAACATAATTGATCAGTTGTCATGATTCAATTGGTGAAGACATATTTTTGCGCCGATAATAATACAAAAGTAAAAGTTGTACGCCCTCCAACACGTCAAAACATTAATCTCCGCGTTCATTTTTTCAAACCAGACCCACCACTCTCTCTCTCTCTGGCAATGGTTGAGGTTGACCAGACGCCATTTTTTCTGAGCTTTTTCTCCAAAACAATTGTACCGTCCCCGCCGACCCTTTAATCTCTGTCCCCCTTTCTCTTTCCCATTCTCACTCACTTTCTCTCCTCTTTATAAACCACGCACCATCTCCAACTTCTCTCCATCATCCCCATTCCTCATCTCCAAAATGAAGGTCTCTTCCGTCGATGACTCCCAATTTGATCTCTGCAATGGAATCGCAGCCGCCACCCATTTCACTGTCATGAAAACCTCTCTCTTCTTCGCCGGCGACGGCTTCACCGTCTACGACTGCAAAGGCAACCTCGTCTTCCGAGTCGACTCCTACGGCCCTGACTCTCGTTACAAGGATGAACTCGTTCTCATGGACCCCCTCGGTCGCTGCCTCTTCACTCTCCGCCGAAAGGTTACTTTTTTTCTCTTTCTTTTTCCTTCAATTCAACTGGGTTCTGCCTATTTGTTCAAATTAATTTCTGTTCTTGTTTCATTGAGTGTTTGTTTTTAACTCTGTTTTTGGTTTTGCTCTGTTTCTGCGAAACAGAGGCCGAGTCTGCATCAACGGTGGGAAGGGTATCTCCGGGAGAGGATCGACCGCCAGAAACCGATCTTCGGCGTCCGGTGGTCGTCCATCATCGGACGGTCGAGCGTGACTGTGGAGATGTACGGAAATTCCGGCGAGGACTATCAGATCGAGGGGTGTTTTGGGCAACGCTACTGCACGGTTTTGAACGCCGGGAAAGAGCCGGTGGCGGAGATTAGGAGGAAAGTGGATGCTTCCACCAATGTCATGCTTGGAAAAGACGTTTTCTCTCTCTCTCTCAAGCCTGGTTTTGATGGAGCTTTCGCCATGGCTTTGGTGCTTGTTCTTGATCGCATCAACGGTGATGATGGGCTAGATTCTGCCGCTGAACTAGATCCCACCCTTGATTGATTTTACAGCTTTTTTTCGAGATAAAATATATATTTTGTTCACTTAATTTAAAATGTCCAGATTCAGTTCCTCTCGGAGAAAGTGAAACCCATATACTTTGAACATACATGGTATACCTCCACTGCATTTTTAACCAGGCTCCTTGTACGAGAACAAAATTTTGTACATTTCAAAATTCAGTGACTGAAATTGAATAAGTCTCAAGGGATTTGTGTTTCGACATTTTTGTTTGAGGTGTTGGCTCCTCTTTCCCACCTGTTTGATGGGAATTTTATGTCTTTGTTTATAGTTCTTACTTTTTTTCTTTTTAGATTTGATGTTGACAAATGTGTATATGTTACCATTTTTACAGCCTGAAATGAATGGGAAAAAAAAGGGTGTGGAATATGATTTGAGTATCAGCAAACAAAGCCTTGATTGGAAATGGAACAACAGAGACAGAGTATTAAAGAATGGGATTTGTTACATTGATGAAATGTTGTGTTGAAAAAAAAAATCAATCAGTTGGTGTTTTAAAAATTCATATAATTACAGTTAACTCAAAGAATTGAAGATGAATTGTAATTGTAAGTTTTTGCAAACTGCTTGATCTTGAGCTGCTTTGTAATGTCTTGTGTAGTTTTTTTCTAAGATGCAAGAATCAGCAGCAGCACAGCAGCACAGGTTGAGCCAAACCAGCTTCCAAATCCAAGTTTCTGCCATTTTTTGATTTACAAAAACAAAAATAAACTCGAATGAACTAAACTTGAATGATAGAAATCAGTTTGAAAAATCTGACTGTTCATGAAAAGAAAATCATACCTTGAAAGAGAGAAGAGATGAGGGTCCTGCAGAGGAAGGTTTGAGCCCCGTGAAGCCGATATCGTATGAAATGCTGCCATCCGCCCTGAACAGCCCGAAGTTTCTTTCCGACGTCGGCCCCGGCTTCGAGTTCTCGTTGAACAGAGCAAAAATGTAAGCCTTCACCACGGTTTTCGGCCGGTAGGGAGTTCCCTTCTTCTTCATCAACTTCTTTCGTAGATTTCGATTGTATGTTCTTGCATTTTTCAAATTAGCACCAGCTTCGTTCTCATCCCCATGAGATGCCCAGCCAGTCTCTGAGACGATGACTGGCATCTTCGCAAACCCGGCCTTTTCGAGTGCAGCATAAGCCGCATCAACTTGAGCCTCGAACATGTTATCGTAATGCAGGTTGGTTTTTGCATCGAAGATCCCCTTGTTCTTCTTGAAGAGGGCATAGTTGATGTCAATATGTTCAGGATCATTCTTGTAAGCCAAGAATGGATATGCATTAATGAAGAAAGGAGAGCCAATTTGGGAGAAGAACTGCAAAAGAGGCTTCATAAATGGCACAACATCTTCCCTAAAAGTGCAGGATGAAGGTGGAAATGAGTTTGCAAAAACAGCTTCTGAATGCGGACTTGAAACTTGCACAATGGCTGTCAATTGAAGCCTATAGAGAGCATTGTAAACATTTTTAACTGCAGGCACAAGAACCTCCCACAGCTCGGGGTCGCCGCTCCCCAACACCTCGTTCCCAACCGCAATCCCTCGTATATGAGTGTCGGGGAGGAATGGCTGAACATTCTCTTTAATCCAGTTCATGGCGCGATCCTCCGCGACGCTTATGTCCTTGAGATATTCATTGCCAAGACCAACCACAATCTCGATACCAGAACCTTTGAAGGCGGTGAGGACTCCATGATCAGCATCATAGATTCTGATGTTCTTTATCTTTGCAGCTTTCAGAAGTGTCACCACACTTTCAGGTGGTGGTAAATTATCAGCTATTCTTCCATAATTCACTCCATAAGTCCAAGTTGCATCCACTGCTGTAAAAAAGAAAAGCCAATAGTTAGCCAAAATTCAACTCAAAGTTCAATGGAATCAAAGAGCAAGAAGTTGTTAAAGTGGAGAGAGAGGGGGAGAGGGAACAGACCATTTAGCAAAATGGCACAGAAGGGAAAAAAGAAGCAGAAGAAAGAGGAAAAAGAGGTCATTTGTGAGGAGGGGCGAAAGCAGAAAGAAAATAGAGTTCCTTTTGTAGAAAGATGTGGGGTTTGATGGCCATGGGCATTACAAAAATAGACTTCAGATTCTTAGCCTTTGTCCAAAGATGATTCAAATTTTGATCTGAAGGAAGAAGATTCTTTATTCTTAGTTCCATGATGAAAAAGACTTTGAGTTGTTTTATGGGGACATAGAATAGATTCTTCCCTTTCCTCTCACTTTTATTTCTCTGTCTCTCCTCTCTCTAAAATTTCCTCTCTTTTCACTTTCTTTTCATCTGTTACTTTCCTTGGAAAATCTCCATTTTCTGCTTCAAGATTTTTTTTTTCTTTCTTTCAGATGTTTGATGTGGTTTTAGAATATCCATTTGATTTGGAGACACTTTCCATTTTCATGTTAAAGAAAGAGTGAGCAAAAGGGTTGATTTTGAGAAAGGTTTCATTTCAGTGTGATGTTGAAGTTTCTAGAGCAAAAAAGTTGGAACCGAAAAAAAAAAAAAGCAACAAAACAATGATTTCCATTGCAGAATATAAGACTCAGAATGAAAAATTGATGATTGGTAGAAGGATTTAAACAGGAAAAACATCTTTCACCCAATGTTAAATTAGAAGGTTGATTAACGTTTAACATTCTACAGTCAAAAGAAGTCTGGTAACCAAAAACAACAAAAGCTACAGAGTCTAAAATCTAACCTGACTACTACAAGTTCTCTTTTTCAGTAAATACATTGGTAAACTAAAGCTATCGTCACCGTGGAAGAGCGTAAACAGTTGCAGAAACAAAGATCGGGTGTCGAGACTACCAAAAGGTGATGGGAAGTAGGCATAATACAGCAGTCAGCAGACGGTTGTGATATATGCGCTGCATCGATCCATTGGTCTGTCCTAGTTAAAGCTTGCCATTTTCTTTCACCAAGTTATCGTGTTCGATACTTCTGTCCTCGGCCTGAACATTACACTTTGCACCATTTGTTGAAACATCTTGATTACCCTTACTTCTGTCCTCGGCCTGAACTAATGCACCATTTGTTGAAACATCTTGATTACCCTCAGCCTCGGCATCTGGTGCAGCGGCTACTGTTTCATTCTGATCACTCTGTTTCTCTTCCTCCACAACTCCGTTTGCTTGTTGGATGACAACAGTGCCAGGGTCGTTTTCTTTCTTGTCCAGAGAGTAATTTTCTTTCTTGTCGGGAGAGTCGTTTACTTGCTCGATCTCAGTTTGCGCTACTGCTTTTTCAATTTGGTTCACCTCACTAGCAACAGTTTCTTCAGTAGGTGTGACTATTTCTGCTACCTCATTTCCCTGCTTTTCAACTTCTTCCAGACCTTCAGTTTTCTCTTGAATGGTATCTTGACCGTTAGTTTTGCCACCATTCTTATATGTTTCATCGTTACCGACAGTTCCCAAGTTAACATCTAAATCTGAACTTTCCTTGAGATCTTGCTTTTCACCTTCTTTCACCTCAGGAACATTTTCCTCAGTAGCTGCCTTTGCTTCTGTTTGACCATTTTCAGTTTCACCAGCATCGCTGCCCATCTTATCTTTACTGCTTATTTCTGGATCAGCATCCACTTTTTCGATTCCCTTCTGTTCATCTTTCAGATTATCTCCATTTTCAGCCTGACGATCATTATAAACGTCTTTGTCTTCCTCAACAACAGGAATCTCCTCATTCCCCTCTGCATCTTTCATTTCAATTTCTTCAGGAACCTTTGGAGCTGCATCAGCTTCCTCCTTGTTATCCTTTTTAGAACCAGAAGATTTTCGGCTCCGTTTCCTTGGAGGCTCCTCTTTGGGCGGAGTTGCCTTGACCTTCTCGCTAATTCTTGCTGATCTTCTAGGTGTCTCGCCAGTGCTCCAATCAAACTCCGATACTGCAGGACTACCAGGATGGGATTTCAAGTACTGCTCCAGCAGTTTTCTGTTGCTGAATTCTTCACCAGTTGGAGCAATGAATACAATCTCGCTCTTTCTTGGTGTACCTGCCTTCTTTGGTATGAACTGAACAGGGAAAAGAACCGACAATTCGTTTTAGTAGAAATGCACAAAAGAACCTTACAAGACAGAAGTCATGTTATTAAAATCTTCCAAAGAAGAAGTTCCATTTACATCAAACATCGAGAGTTTGGCACAAAGAACACAACATACACAACACCCAAGCCACCTGAAAATGATCAGAGAAGGCATCAAATAACTGAGCTAATGCATCTCACTCAATTTGAGAAAAAGGAAAAAACATGGAAGAGATGGTGGGGGTGGACGGGGGCGATTTGCATTGCATAGACATCAGTCTTTACTGAGACACCTCGATACAACCGAAAAATCTTGGTAGATTTTGCTGCTTCAAAGAATCAGAAGTTATTTCTCAATCTCTAACTGAGAACTGAATTACAAAAGACTTTTCATATAACGTAAAAGAGATAACAAACTTCATAGTTCACACAATAATCAAAAAGCCACAAAACTCCTCAGCTGATTCAGAAAACACTTCAAAAATAGCCACAAGTTAGATTTAAAATGTTTAGGCCTCGGGTCATCCAATGGCAGATCAAAGGCCTTCATTTCGGTTTCTATTGCAGCCTTAAAGAGCAGACTGCTTTAGGCAGCAACAGTAACAGCAACTAGATCAAAACTGCTCCCAAGATCGGTCTCGCTCTCTCTCTAAAGTACACAAAATCCTACAGCATGAATATCAGAGACGTTTCGCACAGAACAACATAAGATCGTAACTCCGAGAACTTAACACTCTCTTAAGTTTTAACACTCTTTCTTCAGGTTTCATGTACATCAAGTTCCTTATTTTCAATCAGACAGGAGCTCTTTCATAGGTAGTCATGTCCTACACATAAGAATTTTCTACAACTTCATAGCAACTAATTTTTCTCTATCCGCCATCCAAAAAAATTCTCAGGGAAAAGATTTAGCAAATAAATGTCTAAAGTTTCAACAATTACACAAAAGTCAAATGACTATGCAACAAATTGAGAAAAAAGCGAGCTTTCAAAAGAATTCAGTCCTCTTCTATGTCGTTTCCCAGAGGGTAAAAACAATTTTCAGTAACCACAGACATGAAAAAGGGCCACAAACAAGGATTTAACGTTGTATTATAACCCTAACCATTCGGACAAGCTGAAACCTCCCACAATTTGCCAAACAAGCCCAAAACTAAAACAGAGTTCTAAAGCAGAAAAAACACAAACTTTACCACAAAAAGAGAACATTGAGATGAAATTCACAAGACCCAGAAGCAAAAATTGAAGCAGAAAGTGGAAAAAACTTGCTTTCTTGCCAAAGAAAAAAAAAGACCTAAATTGGGCAAATTTCTAAAAGTTTTAGAGAGAGAGAGAGAGGGAGACCAGTTTCTTCCAAGTAGGTGGTGCAGGAAGCTCCACAGAAATGAGTTCATCCATGGCTCCTCCTCCACTCTCAGTTTGAGCTTCGTTTTCCAGCACCATCACCTCCGCTTTGCTCTCCATCTTCCCACCAATCTCTCTTTCTCTCTCTAGAAAACTCTCTGTTTCTCTTTCTCTCTGGTTTTTTATTTGTTTAATTTTGTTGTGTGGCCAAAAAAGAAGACACAAACCGTTGAGAGAGACTCTGAGGTGTGCTTTTTTGGTGGTTACTCCTCCAAGCTCTCTCTCTCTCTCTCTCTCTCTCCCAAATCCACTGGGCGCTGCTAAAGTTACCCTCACAGCAATGGGAATCGAAACCCATCTGACACTTTGTCCAATCAGAAGCGGGGTGATCTTCCAATCCTAGATGATCATCCATCGTGTCAAGATCAGAGAAGCCAATTCAGGGACTTGAACTGTACTCGGCAATAGTGTAACTTTTCTTGCATAAAAATCCCAGCTTTCTCAACGCGGGTGAATTCGGAGAAAAGAAAAAAAATCCAAAGATTCCAAAATTCCAATTTTTTTTCTCTTTTTCTTTTTCTATATCCATAAAATTTTGAAATGGAAAGCAATTTTTGTTTTCCCGCACTTTGTTTTGGAGAATTGGAAAGGAGCGGTCGTGGCGGACGTGAAAAGCTTCGGATAACGTTACTTTTAAGGGAATTGAAATGTGGATTTCACGTCCGAATCTGACAGTGTTGTGTTGGCTTGGGCTTCAAGTTTTTTTTTTTTTTTTCTTTTTGCTTTTTCCTTTCTTGTCATTTTCCATGGATGGTATGATAGAGTTTTTTTCATTTTTAATTTTACAGTTACAGTTAGTTTGTTTCATTGGGTTTCTCCGTGACATTTGGATTAGAGATACTGTAACCTATGACCTATGTTTTGTTGTTTTATGAGTTTGACTTTTAACTTAGAAATCTTAAAATAATCAACAAATAAAAAAAACTCATCGTAGAGAAAATTGAGTATGTGTACATGACAATATAATTATAATTTGTTTTAATTACTATTTTAGTTTTTAAAAATGTGAACCTTTAACCAAGGGATAATGGTACTGATGTTCTCAAATTTAAAATCCACGTGGAAGTTAAATATTTGATTTAGCTGTATTGGAGTTTGAGCAGAGAGAAAAACAAATTGTGTAGAAAAGTCAATCAGCCCCTCTCTCTCTGGTTCTTTAGGGTGGACTGCGCCAATTGGACTTCTCGCTCTTCATGTTCTTGGATTGGACAAGGTCTTCTGTCTCCATGAATTTCTTTATTTGTTCGATGGCTCCTTTTAGGATAGTCTCAGACTTCTTCCCTAATGACTAAGTAAGGCGCTCGATCTCGGATATGAATGCGGAGCACGCTTTATCATTTGAGCAATGAGACACATTGACCTGCTGGATGAGAAACCTCTTAACGAATTCGTGCGGGGTTTCCTTCTCTTTCTAGTCAATAGAAAGTAAGTGAGTTGTTGAGTGCTTCTTCTCATGGTGTGCTCCGAACTAGGCAATAAAAGCTTTCTAGAGTTGCTTCCAGGATGTTATGGAGTAAGGTGAGAGCTGCTTGTACCAGTCCCTGGCTGCGCTTAGCATTGTGACAGAGAAAGCTCTACATTTCATTTTGTCTAAATAAACATGGAAATCCATGACAGATTTGTAGGTCTCAGTATGGTCTACTGGGCTAGTAGATTCTTCGTACTTGTCAAAGCTTGAGAACTTTCCCTCCGAGGGGGTTGGGGCGTCCAAGACTTCCTGAGTGAAAGGCGGCTCCTTAGGCTCGTCGTCTTTAGATGAAGGCTTAGCTCAAGCCTTCTTGATGTCGTCTTAATTAGAGCTCGCTTTTGAGCTCTTTTTTTTTAATTTTAATTGCTCTAGTTGGAGCAGTAGATCATCATTGTTTACTAACTCAAATCGGGCAGAGCTATCTGACTTCCCAACATGTTTAAGGTTTCTCGCAGGTCTTCATCTTTCTTCTGTGACGACTAAACTTAGAGGAATGAGCATAGATCCCCTTCAGCTTGGGGTTTGTCATTGCCTCCAAGCACCAACTTGGAGAATGGTAGGTTCAATGATTTCTTTACATGTAGTTCATTTGCCTTCCCCTTCCCCTTCCTAAGATTTTACGAGATCTTAATTAGGTTCTAGCAGCTCGAAAAGGGTAGTTTGGTAGTTTGTTGTCCTCCATCTGTGCCTACATCTGAGTGACCTAGGCATGTAGATCAGCTACTGGAGACTCGTCGACATGCATAGCTTGTGTTTTACGAGAGTCCACTCTAGTTCTAGGCTTTTTCCCTTTTGGAGGCTTTTCGTGCAAGAGCTTGCACCTCCTTTAGATCATTTGGATAGTTAGGTGGATTCAGAACTCCCATATTGTGGTTCCTTCAACCCTGAGAATCGCCTATCGTAGCTAACTTGATGTAGCGCTTACTTGTTTAAATGTTCTAACATACGACGGCTAAATATTCATGTTGAATTATACGATGTGAGATTCGTGCGCGAGCTGACTGGCGAGTTGGACAGGAAAACTTGCATGCAAAGAACAAACACTTTGACTCTCAAGTCCGTCCAAAGTTTGAATCTCTAGGTTACTTTCATATAGAATTGCATACTTGATTGAGTCGAGTGATGGCGTATTTATAGGGGTTAGGTGGGAATATTTCACTTACGACAACTATTAGGTTATGTTAATATATTTATTTTAAAATTTAAGAATTAATCTAACATTTATTTTATTATTTCATTTTTTTTGTACAACAAGTGGGGTGAAGGATTCGAATTCATTACCTTGATCAGAGATAATAGGTGTCAATTACGCTATGCTGAACTATGCTCATGTTGGCGTTCTCGCTTCAATTTTTCATTTACCATCATTAACTGAGTTAAATAAGTAAAATTTAAATTATATATTTAAACTTTAAAATAAAAAGTACAACCTAAACGTTATATTCTGTAATTAGGACTAATTTGAATATAAATAAATAAGATCCCTTTGAAATATAGAAATATTGGATACAAGTTATTAATTATATTTTCCTAAAAAAGGTAGTACTTTTTTATTATTATTGTTATTGTTAAAAAATAAAAACTTAGAAAATGTTTGCCACGTATAACTTCTTTTCCAAGAGTTACTGGTTTTGGAATTAGATCTATGCTGTTGTACCAAAATATCAATTTTAATTTTAATTTTAATTTTAATTTTTTTAATTATAAATGTGATAAAAAAAAATTAGTCTATTTTAATGAGTTTTACGTTATGTTTCTAAATTTTCATTTATAATTTTATGGAGTTACTACTCTTGAATCCGGTAACATACTTACTAGTCATCATCACTTCATAACTCAGGTGAATAAGATACTTATAAATATTTCTAATGTCGATGAATTCAATCTTCAACGGTAATTATTGAAAAAGAAAATAGCATTGTTGAATGATAAAATTTGGCCAATTATTAAGGTGTCACGTCATTATTTTAAAATTATATTCAGAACCAACCACAAATTTATACATGTACCGAATATTTATTTTAAAATCCACAAATAAAAATATGTCACATATTTTTCTTATAATCATTGGATGACATGGCTAATTATATCAGCCCAAATTGAACTCAAACTCATTAAGCTAGGAGAAAAATGGTACTCACCAAAACTCTATAAATACAGAGGTCACTCTCATTTGAGGCATTCAGATAGATCATATTCATCTGAGGATTCAAAAGCGTCCTCAAACATTTATAATATCTACCAGCATTTAGAATCATCCACAAACTATAAGTCGAAGACTTCATCGAGTTGCAAGCTGAAGATTTCATCAAACTATAAGTTGAAGAACATCAACGAGTTGAAAATCTTCAACAAGCTCAAAGTCGAACACTTCAAAGATTCTTTAATAAGCTAGAAGCTGAAGGCGCCAACTTTATTGATTCGAGAACAAACTCATCAGCTCTCAAATCAGAGTTTACATATGAAAGAAAGTATAAGAGGATCATACATTAGAGATTGTAGAACTACATATATAAATACAAATACAAATTCAATAATTCGAGGATCTCTTCACCATAAATTCCTCGCCAACAAGCATACTTATTAATTATACTAAAAAAGAACATATAAATTGACCTCAAGGGAAGGAGTAAGGCTCCTTAACTGTTGAGTAATGCGAATTACTAAAGTGTCACGTTATTATTTTAAAATTATATTTAGAATAAACCACAAATTTACACATGTACTCAAATAATTTTAAAATCACGAAATCAAATTATATCACATGTCTTTCTTATGATTGTCTAAAGAAATCCCCTCGCAACCCCTTTGTTGGTTGCTGTGGGCGGGGGCACACGCTGGCCTCCCGTGCGCACCATCGCGCGGATGGCTTAAATCCGAGTCCTCGGCGCCCAGAATAGGATCGAAATCCTATGATGTTATCCCATGCTAATATATACAGAGCGTAGGCTTGCTTTGAGCACTCTAATTTCTTCAAAGTAACAGCGCCGGAGGCACGACCCGCCCAGTTAAGGACAGGAGCGCATCGCCGGCAGAAGGGACGAGCCGGCCGAAGAGGGGAAAGGTTCCATGTGAACGGCACTTGCACATGGGTTAGTCGATCCTAAGAGACGGGGGAAGCCCGTCTGATAGCGGCGGAAGGATCATTGTCGATGCCTAAAACATCAAACGACCCGCGAACGCGTTTCACGAAACGTCCGTGCTCGTGTCGGGGGGGCCTTGATTTGGTGGGCTCTCGCCCCCATGCCGCCCTCCGGCGCGCACGGACCCAAACAAAACCCCGTCCCAGGTCGCGCCGGCTAACTAGATCAACCCATGTAGAGATTGGTTCAAACTCATTAGGCCCATGAGAAGAAATGACATATAAGAAACTCTATAAATGTGGAGGTCACTCTCAATGGAGGCATTGAGAGAGATTCATATTCAGAATCATAGGATTTATAATTATCTACCAACATTTAATGATCAGTAAGCTATATGTCGAAGGCTTCATCGAGTTGCAAACTAAAGATTTCTTCAAGCTGCAAGTCAAAAAATCTCATCAATGAACGGAAGATCTTCAAGAAGCTCAAAGTCGAACACTTCAAAGATTCTTCAATAAGCTTGAAGCTGAAGGCTCCAACTTCATAGATTCGAGAACAAACTTAGCAGCTTTCAAATCAAAGTTTGCATTTGAGAGAAAGCATAAGAAGATCATACATCAAATATTGTATACATAAATACAAATGCAAGTTCATTAATTTGAGAATCTCTTCACCATAAATTTCTCACAAACAAGCATCTTTATTAATTATACTTAGAAAAAAACAGACAAATTGACTTCAAAGAAAGGAGTAAGGTACCTTAACTACTTAACTATGCTAGCCAATTGTCTTGATCGTGGGATATCATTGATAAATAGGAATTCATGTTATCAAAGGATTTCCTGCAATTATTTCTAATGTGGAATGAGTCAATCATCCATGTTGGCAATTAAAATATACCATTCATGAACAAAGTAGAGTAGAGAGTATAAAATTGATTTGATAAGTTGGTTAGAAAAATAAAGCTACAATGCAAATATCAGTTTATTTCATTAATAACAAATTAACCAATGTTTATCCAAAATATCTCTATAGAATCACAATCTAAGGTCAACAGACGTAGTTAATATATGTGTAGTTAATACATATATTTTCTTAATTTAAGTACTAAATAAATAGAGCTATCAAAATTTAATATTAAATTTTATAATCTTCAACTTTATAATTTTATTTTTTTAAAATTCTTTCTATTTTTTCTCAACTTGAACATAGTTCAACTAATTAAAATATCAGAATTCGAATGCGACACCAAAATCTTTTAACCTTTTCAAGATGTTTTTTCTATTTTTTCCTTTTTCTAAAGGATGTTTGTTTAGTTATAATTTAAAAAAGATTGTGGAGTCCACGCACACCCACCATTAATTATTATTTTGTATCTTCAAATTTTAAAAAATGGTAGGACTTAGCACATCGTGGCATGTCATTAGCATTTAGCAACATTAATTGTTAACTAATAAACAATTAATGAAACATATCATAATTACTCGCTATCAAGCAATTTCTTGCTTAGTTAACCTTTGAAATCCGTCAATTTAGTTGACATTTCACACTAAATCCAATTTTAAATTTTAAAATACTGAGTGGATACAGTATTTAAAGTACTATAATTGAATTAATTCTAAAAGTCAAACAGGCATCAACAAGATTACCATAATATCTTACTAAATTTGCAAATATTATATGTTCTTATATTTTCCGTGCTCTATATCATTTATTATATTGTTTTACTTTTTTTTTTTTTTTTTGCATGTTTTAAAGAATTAGACGACGTGCAATCTCACTACCTAGCAACACAGAAGCAGCACCAACCATTTCTGCAATAAACATCTGAATTGAACTGAAAAATTATAAAAGAAAACTACTAATAATCATCTGAATTTGAAGTTTAAAATCAGAACTTATTTCTTATTTTCTTCTCTTCATCATTAACTTTCCCCAATTGGATGATGAAACTTCAAACAAATTCTTGATGGGTTTCCACAAAATCTCAAGTTTCTTCTTCTCCTTCTTCCTGATTTCTCAATCCCTCATCGTCGAATCCCAAAATATCGACAAGATCCTCCCAGGCTTCAAAGCTTCTGCATCAGAATTCAACCAAACAAACGGGAATTTTCTTCTGTCCAACAACTCTGTTTTCGCTCTCGGCTTCTACAGCGGCGCCGATGACAACGTTTTCTCACTCGGAATCACTCACATTTTCAGTTCAAAGGTAATCTGGACGGCCAACAGAGATTTCCCGGTGAACGATTCTGCACTCTTTGTATTTGATGAAACAGGGGTTGCTTATTTGGATGGTTCCGGCCGGAATCGGGCTCCGGTTTGGTCGACGGGGACGGCCGGAGACGGCGTCGTTTCGATGCAGCTGTTGGATTCCGGGAACTTGGTTTTGCAGAGTAACAATGGAAGTTTTATTTGGCAGAGCTTCCATTTTCCGACCGATACCCTTTTGCCCGGCCAGGTTTTTTGGGAAGGAATGAGGCTCAGAAGTTATCCAAACGACAATGATCTCTCGAATTTTTTGGAATTTAAACATGGCGATTTGGTTCTCTCCGCCGGTTACCGGAATCCCCAAATCTATTGGGCTCTGTCGAATGATAGCCGGAAAATTCCAAAGTCCGCCGCCGGTTCCGGTGGAGGTGGGTATGTTCTGTTTGCTATTTTGGAGTCGAATTCTTGGAATTTCTACGGCCAGAAAGGGGAATTGCTATGGGAATTCAGATTTTTCTGGCAATCGAATTGGAAAGACAGATGGGTCTCTGTTTTAAACACCGACGGATCGATTTCCTTTCACAATTTGGAGATGGGAAAATCAGCTCCGCCGGAGCCGATTCGAATTCCGGCGGGAAATTGCGGCGTTCCGGAGCCTTGTGATCCTCTTTTCATCTGCTACTTCGACAACCGCTGCCAATGCCCTTCGATTCTCAACGAGAAAATCAACTGCAAAATCCATTCGATCCCCTGTAATGGCAGCTCCACCGAGCTTCTGTATTTGGGGAAAGATCTTGATTACTTCGCTCTTCGCTTCTCAACTCCTTCATTCAACTCCGACTTGAACTCTTGCAAAGCGGCCTGCGCCGGTAATTGCTCTTGCCACGTTTTATTCTTCGAACCCATTTCGGGAAATTGCTTCCTCTTCGACCAAATCGGTAGTTTACAGCGGTCGGAGGAAAGCTCCGGCGGGTACATTTCGTATATGAAAACGAAGCTCCCCATTAATGGCGGCGACGCCGAGATGAGCCCAAGCCAGTACAGAAGAAGAAAACACATCGTGCTGATGAGCATTCTTCTCGCCGCAATGGCTCTGGCATTTATGGGCCTGTTCTGTTTTCGGTTCTACCGCCGGAAAATGAAGGAACTGCTAAGCTCCATCGAAGAAGCAACAGAGGAAGACAAATTCCTCGAGCAGATCTCCGGTGGGCCGATGCGGTTCAGTTTCCGGCAGCTCCGGCGAGCGACGAAGAATTTTTCGAGGAAAATCGGGCACGGGGGATTCGGGTCGGTTTATTTGGGGGAGGTTGGAGATGGGTCGAGAGTGGCGGTGAAGAAACTGGAGCGAATGGGGCAAGGGGCGAGGGAATTCAGAGCGGAGGTCAGTTTGATCGGCGGGATCCACCATGTGAATCTGGTGAAGCTCACAGGATTCTGCTCTGAAAGTCTCCATCGGCTTCTGGTGTACGAGTATATGAGCAACGGATCGTTGGATAAATGGATTTTCAATGGTGAAGAAGACGCTCCGTTTCTGGATTGGGACACCCGATTCAACATCGCATTGGGTAAACTCTTAACCAAATTCCTCACTTTCAATTTTGTGTTCTACTCCTAACTTGAACTTAGTAAGCTTAGGAAGTGGAATAGAGGGTGGTAAAAATAAAATTGCAGTCCTAGTTTCTGTAATTAAAGCTGGGGGAATCAATATTTTGATATGAACAAAATTGTTTGGGCCATTTCATCGAACAGGTATAGCAAGGGCAGTGGCGTACCTCCACGAAGAATGCGAATCAAAGATAATCCACTGCGACATAAAGCCAGAGAACGTCCTTCTGGACCAAAATTTCACACCCAAAGTCTCCGATTTCGGGATGGCCAAGTTAATGGACGCACAAAAGAGCTTCATCTGCACCCAGCTTCGCGGAACCAGAGGCTACGTCGCGCCGGAGTGGATCACCCACCTCGCAATCTCCGACAAGACCGACGTCTACAGCTACGGCGTCCTGCTTCTCGAGATCATCGCCGGGAGGAAGAGCTACCACGCCGACTCCGAACAGCCGCCGGAGAAGGCGCATCTGCCGTCCTACGCGATGAAGATGGTGGCGGAGCAGATGGGGCGTCGGGTTCTGGACCCGCGGCTGCAGGTGGAGGAGGCCGACCGGCGGGTGGAGGCGGCGGTGGAAGTGGCGGTGTGGTGCATTCAGGAGGAGGTCAGTCTCCGGCCGCCGATGAGGAAGGTGGTGCAGATGCTGGAGGGGGTTTCTCCGGTGCCCAAGCCGCCGATCTGGTCGGAGATGGGTTCGAGTTTTTCGTGGAGCAGTGGAGTGGGGGCAATGTTATTGGGATCCAATGGGTATTTTAGTGAAGTTCCGTTGTCCGATGTTCAATTATCCGGACCGAGATAAATAAAAAAATTATTGGAGAAGATTGTAACAAAATATACCATACTTTGGCATGAGAAGAATTACAAAATGTATTTTGAACTATGATTGCGAGGTATACAAATTTTGAATCTACATCCAACAATTAATACGATCCATAATTAAACTCAAATGATCAACATGTTAAGATATTTATTTTTCATTAAAAGGTAGTAAGTTTCCATCTACATTTATATATGCTATTTTATAAAAAAAAAACAAATTAATAGGACCACATTATAACATTTACATGAGTGATGTTTCTCATAAATGTTTTGGTTTAGGTCTAAAAATGAACTTTTATTTGTACAAACTTTGATTAGTCCAAAAAAGTAAAATGTATTATCTAACTTTATTATTTTACTTTCTTTCAAATTTTTAAAACGTATCACAAGTAGTTTATTGAAATTATATTTTTATACCGAACGAGGTTCTCTTCAAATAAAAGATGGTGAGCTTCCACTGAAATATTTGTTTTGTCTATTGGTCCTTTTTCACCTCTACTATCTAGTCAACTACTCTCTTTAGAACATGCTACCACTTTAATAGAAATTATTATAGGGAAAAAGAGAAGTTTCAGCAAAGCGAGAGAAGATTGGAGAAGAGAAAAGAGAAGGCACGAATCAGAAAGGGGGCCAATGATTGGTGACCCAAGTTGGCCTCCCGACCGACTAGTGGTTGGCGCCGAGCAAGTCTAGACCCCCCCGGTCGAGAACTCCAGAAGACCTAACTCTCGATCGTGTGCATGCCGGTCCGAACCCATCGCGTCCCGACTCTTGATCCGACGACAGCCCACGCTAGCCCAGATAGATTTCCTAGATGTATTAAGATTGGAGTAAGCCAGACCTAAAGGTATGCTCACAATACCCTACGCTTTATACTCAACTACTCTGATCCTAACTTAAGCATCGAAGCTCGTGTGACGAGAGCCACATCGATCTTAGTGTTACTTTATTTTGCAGGTCTCGTCGATCCTTTTATTCTCGAAGATTGGTGCAAATTAAGTGGAATCTCAAGAGGTCAAATTTTTGCATGAACAGAAGTGAACCATCAATTACATCATGGGATAACCATCAAAGATTTATATAGTCTCGTATTTTCAGCCTTCCTATCAAAGTATACTGTATACTTGATAAAGTTTTATTGTGAAAAACATTATTGAAATAATAAGAAGCTCTACGCTCTTCAATCAATATACAATGTTTCATCCACAATATAATGTGACTGTTATGTTAGTGAGATTCACCGACTTTTTATTTGATAGTCAAGATTTCGTTAACATAAGTTAGAGATATGGCTCAAATACCATTTGTTAAACTAAAAGTAGAATTCTCTAAAATTCCACCAATAATATGATATTGTACACCTTAAAATGCGTTTACATGATGTTGTTTTTAGTTTCAACTAAAAGATTTTATGTCAACATAGGATATCGTGGTTATCTAATATTTTCAAAGTTTTATCTAATATTAAACTAAGTTCTCAGACAGAATCACCAAGCTTCCCTTTAAATATTCCTCTGTTGGTCAACTCTAAACATTATTAATACAACCAACTCTTATCTAGATTGTTCAAAATTTTCAAATTATTAGATTTCTCAACCCCATATTTTAAAATAAGGAATTTTGCTCTATTCTACCATTGATTCACACATGTCATAAGCTAGGAAATTCAATCAAATGATGGTACATTTAACTTCAAAACAAAAGATAGAATATCAACAACTTTATCCAAACAATTCTTCATTCATTCCCATTCTAAAAATTATGAAAATGCTACAAGCCATACACTAATGATCCAGAAAGAACCAAAACTCGGAAAGAAAAAGAGATGGAAAACACAGTGCCAAAAGAAGCCAAATCTGGTTTTTAATTCTGTACACAAATCACCATCCCAGATCACAAGGAATCATAATCATCATCTCAAGGCTGATAAAGCTTATTCCCACATCTGCATTTCCAATGCAGAAGATAATAGCTATCATCTTTTTCTCTACGAGTCAGAGGTTCGAATCCCTTCCTCTCACGGTGCTCAGGCACCACCAGGGTCGCCGAGCAGGGCCTGCAATTCAAGCACTTCCCGATGCATTGCGGCGGCTTCGACCCCAGCACCGTCTTCTCCTGCAAGCTCCCGCCGCCACCGCCCGCCGCAAAAACTGAGATACGAAACATAGATACATGAGATGAAACAGGAAAAGGGTTGGTCTGTTTTTGGTGTGTGTTACCTGAGGGTGTGGGAAGAGGAATGGAGAGGGAGAAGATGAAGAGGGCTGTGATGGAGAGGTTCAGAAGGGTGGTGAGTGGGGAAGCCATTGGAGGAGGGAGAGAAGGTTGAATTTTGCAGATTTCAATGGGAGTTGTGAATTGTGAATTGTGATGTGTTTCCTTTACCAAAGACCAAGAAGTTGCTAATAGTTAGTTTCTTTTCTTTTCTTTTGATTTCTAAATATTGAAAACTATTTTAAATAATTGTTTTTAGATGATCCATGAAACTACATTACCCCATAATGTTATTTATTTTATTCCTAATTTAAGGGAGATATATTCCAAAATCTCATCAGAGTCTCTTCAGTACTGGCACCATAAATAGCAGGTTCTTTTTCCCTTTTAGAAAGTCTTGAGGAAAGGAAATTGAACAAAACAAAAAAAAAAATAAAAATAAAAAACAGGAAAATAAAATTGTTGAGAAAGAAATGGAAAAGGAGTTTATGTTATTTATGGTGTATACTAGAGAGATTCTTGGTTAGATTTTAGAAGGTTAGGGATAAAAATACTAATCAGAAAAACACTTAAATATTAGACCTCCGAATATATATTTAACATTTTATAATCTGGTTGATGACATGATGTGACACGTTTAGTAATCTCCAAGTTATTCCTTAACAAAGTTTAATATTTTAAAAATTTAAGTTCAACGATGACATGGTGATGTCCTATCCATTTAGATATGTTTGATATTTAGAGTTTGTAAGACTGCTACGTGAAGCTTAGATGATAAATAAAGAGTCTAACTTTACTCACATCTAATTATATTAATAGTATTAACTAGAAAACTAAAAGCATAATAAAAAATTTTTTTTAAGAGATGTAATTCAAATTTTGGGACTTTAAATATTTAAAATATAAAGATTAAATTCTTTGAACTTTTTTTCTTTTTAAATTTAAGAAGTACTAGAGAAAAGGAGGTGATTTTATGGGGGTCATTCACCAATGGGAGTGCTTTTCAACAGTATGGATAAACCCAAAGAAAGAATTGTTTGGTAATTTTTGGAAATTGGTGTTTTGACTGTTTTGCAAATGGTAATTGATTAAGAGGCTGATTTTGATGGTATTTAGGTGGGTGGGTCATTTGACTGTTCTGGCCCTGGGATTGCCAAAAATCATCCAAACCATCTCTCTTAAATTCTATTCCATTTATGGAGTACTTCATTATAGTCGTTATCGTCATATGTTATGTTGATGCACAATTATGACTAAGGTGATATGTCCATCTTATGTGCACTGCACCGACGCTCGAATATTCTTTCACAGCAAAACCATCCTTTCGTCGAATGTTAATGGATTTCCTGTTGGTTCGAATCTTCCCTAGGTCAGAACCGAGTTGAGTTCTACTTCCGAAGTCACATGTTTTTCGTTCTCGTCTTTGAGGACCACATGTTGCATTGAATTGTACCCTTAACATTTTGTATTGTATTTAACAGGCAATATTTGAAATATAGGTAGAAATGGAGAAGAGGGAAAATTGAAAAGGACACCAAAATCAAAGTGCAGATACATTGTAGAAACGCTGACAAAATGAAAAGCTTCTCATAAGCAGTGGTAGAAGTAGTTTAGGAAAAAGCAGATATCCAATCTAAGCTTCCATGAAAATTATTAAAAACATAAAGCTTTGATAAGTTGAGAGAATCAAATAAAGTGGGCATCATCAGTGACAAATAGTTCTAGATTTTTCAGTCTCTGTAAAGCAAACAGTGAAAAAAAGGATGATTGAGGACAGCTTTTCCACCCTTAATTCATTTTAAAAAAATATCACAACAAACAAAACAAAACAAAAACAAAAAAACAAACCAATCAAAAACTTTTATAAGTTCAAACTTTCATCTCTACCTCTTATAATTGAACTAGACATTAATAACTTTTCTTAAATGTAGGGTTTAATTCTCCACATCTACCTAAAAAAGATCGAGTTCAAAATGATTGAATAATTCGTGAACCCTAGTTTTTATGCCACGCCCAAGAAAAAATGTATCCTTCTAAGAAAAATATTAGCATAAACATTTTATTAGATTTAACAAAATTATAAGACACTATAATTAAAATTTGAAAATCATAGCGGAAAAAAAAAATCTAACTTAAGTGAATAGACTGCTAGTTTAATTTTATCTCAATTAGTTAAGAAACTTATCTCTGACGAAAATATCGTAAGTTTTGGATTATTCCCCACATATTGTTGTATTAAAAAGAAAACAATATCAATGAATAGAATGACAATTTAACCTAAAATTGATTGAAGTTTGACCATAAATAAGTGAGTATTAATCTTAGAGATTAGCAATTAATTATGTCTTGGAAGATGTTCAAGAGTGAAATGTTTGTTCTTGAATGTGCATAAAATTGTGTTTTACTAGATTCCTAGCTAAAAAATTACTTATGCCCACAATATTTCTTTAAGGAAAATACTTGTTTTTTTAGTATTCAAGAAAAATATTTAGGCGTTCACCGGTTAGTACCTATTTTGTGTTGAACACCGCTAAATTGTAGCTAGAAAAATAGCAGAGAAATACAAAAATAAAGGTTTTTTTTTAATGAACTATCCATTTTTCAATGCTCTTAGTATAGAGTGGATGCTAACTCACTTAAATATCATTGTTTCATCGCTATACATTATATATTCTTGCTTTAAAAAAAACTATAGATTTAAAAATATTAACACATAACATTATAAGTCTCGTACACTATATATATCTCATAGTCCATATGTACTTAATAATAAAATCCCGATTTAAGTAATATAAATATAGTAATAAAGGAGAAAACACGTCAATCATTGATTACTATAACAATGGATATTACGATGGACTACATTCACAATTTACTTTTTAAGTTAAAAAAGTTGCAATCTAGTATTTAAACTTTAATATATAACAATTTAATCTAATTTAAAATTTGTAACTAACGATTTAGTTTATAAATTTTAGTACGTCACGATATATAGTTCTCTTAATTTAAAATTTATAATAATTTGGTTCATATCGTGAAAAATAATATTAATTTAACCACTAAATGTATTTTTAAATTTTGATTGGATTTTTCACAACGAAACTAAATAAATTATTGTAAATATTAGTAAACTATACGTTGTTGCATAATTGTTGATATGCATTTCTTACTAGAGTAACATGTCAATAACGATCCTATGCGGAGCTAAGCACCTACAAACAGAAATTTACTCCGATATTGTATTTTCGACCACGTAAACTATAAAACTTAATGTTAGAATTAAGTTCCAACTATTGTCACTATTGTCGAGGTGATCTGATCGTCTGATTTAATGGACCCTGCACTAACGATAATAAAAAAAAACGGGTTTTTAGAATCGAAAAGTCGACCAAGCTTTCAACTTTGTTGCCAAAAAATGAAAAGAGAGAGGGAGAAAAAAAAAATTAACATATTTATTTTCCATTAGAAGCAAAACAAAGAAGGCATCACATCTGATCCACACACCACATGATTCCCTCGCCCTGACACCACCTGGTTAAAATCGACGGTCCTCCTTCGAAGTCAACGCGCTCTGGTCGTGTGATCAGACGGCATCGGACGGTCTGCTGTAAGGTGTACGGTAACAAAAGTTGGGGTTGACAAGACCACTGCGTAGCACGCTTTGCTGGGGTTGTGTACCCACTTCTTCCATTTTATTCTGACACGTGGCTTCTATTTACTGGTCTTTTCCCCATATGGTTCCTTACGTTATTGCCTCTCTACAACAACTCAATGAAATATGAGGCGATTTGATGGTATTAATTAATAATAAGTTTAAATCGTTAACAACTACTAACTTCATCAATCAATAATTAAGTCCAGTTTTGTTTTTGATTTCATATTCCCTAAGTCAGTATCTAAACGTTGTTTTCTGTGGAAATTCTTGTTTTCAAATGCATAATTATATTATATTTATATAATATTGTAAAATACTTGCCTCCTTCTCATTCAAAAAGAACATTTGACAATTAAAATAGAGAAATGCAAAAATATAAACTTTTTTCAATTTCTCAAGAAATAATGAGTTGTCAAACATCTAGTCCTCCTCATCGTTGAGAAGAAAACAAGTATTTACTAAATACTAATTCTATCCAAATTTATAATGTTTAGGTTAACAAATTAATTAATAATATTTTAAATTAAACTAAATTTTTTAGTAGCTAACCAATCCTTTATGATTATTCAAAAATTAAAATATTTATATAATCTTGTAAAATATAATTCTATCGAAATTTATAACATTTATCTTAATAAATTAATTAATAATATTTTAGACTAAATTAAATATTTAGTAGATAAACAACCGTTTATGATTATTTTTTTAATTTAGATTTAATTTTCATGTCGGTGAAAACATAGAATCAGGGTTCAAAATGTCGAGAGACATGTCGACATGTCGTTGGACATGGTCGACATGTCCACGTATCGAGCATGTCAACATCGACATAGGGGGGAAAAGTCGACTTTTCCCATGTCGTGGACATGTCAAAATGTCTATGTTTTTTTTTCCTTTTCTTCTTCAAGGTTATTTTATGTTCATAATCTTCTTACTATGCCACTATAGTCTATAATTTCTCACCACCTCGATGATTGTAATCTTAGTCTGTTCAATGAAACATTCGAATTTTAATACTGTATAAAGTATAAATAATAAGATTTGGAATTTACTTTATTGATAATCTCTAATCCAATCTAGTCCTTACTTACACAATTAAACAATACATGTAAATACTGACATATATAAATATTGAAATAATCTTAGAATTTTTTAAAAATAAAATATTATTATATACAAATAGTGGTGAAACATGGGGTAGAATAGATAACTTAAAAGATGATCGTGGAGGGTCTAGTTCACTATCTTGATAATTTTAATATAAATTACAATAATTCTCCCAAGGTATATAAATTACAATAGTTAAGTAAAAAGTAAACATACACGAGTTAATTAGAATTTAGAAAGACACGAGTTAATTAGAATTTAGAAATATGTTTGAAAATCAAGTTGGTAATTATCTCATTTCCAAATGAATCCTATTATGAAGAACAATAAAGAAGTAGTCAAAAGTTTACCATTAAAGTTTACTTTACATATTCAAATAATTTTCATCAGACATCAAAATAGTCATATTCTTTATTTTTAATGGTTAAAATGATCCATTATAAACTATTTTTTAAAATGATCCATTATAAACTAATTAAACTACCATTCAAGTTTTCTCTGCTAATTCAATAAATTTCTATCAATTTCCACCATTTTCGTTAATTTCCACAATTTCCATTATTTTTCTTAAAATATTAATCAACATCGACATGTATATATTCAAGTTTTCTGTGCTAATTCAATAAATTTCTATCAATTTCCACCATTTTCGTTAATTTCCACAATTTCCATTATTTTTCTTAAAATATTAATCAACATCGACATGTATATATTTACATCAACATCGGCATTTCTATGCCGACTCTACTCTGATTAGACCACACTAACAAACTCAACCATGACTCTACTCTGATTAGACCACACTAACAAACTCAACCATGAAGAGCTTTGCTTTGGATCTTTCTCCGGTTGAACTCCGATCTGATCTGCAATTGCTGTACTAAAAAAGGAAAAAAAAAAAACTCCAAAGTAAATCATAGCATTTATTTTTCCAAAATTTGAGAGACCAAATATTACAAAACTCAGCAACACAATTCAGAGAACAGTGACTTCCTTGACATCCTTTTGGGGCCTCTCACCCCTGGGAATGGTAATCGTCAAAACCCCATCCTTCAGCTCCGCCTTAATCCCCTCCACCTCCGCATCCTCCGGCAGCATCACGCTCGTATCGTAATAACCATAACTCGCCGCCGCCACCCACCCGCCGCCTTCTTCTTCCTTCTCCTCCTCCTCCTCCTCCTTGTGCTCTCCTCTGACCCTCACAACCCGGCCCTCCACCGTCACCTTCACATCTTCCTTCGCCATCCCGGGCATCTCCAGCCGCAGTTTGTAGCACTCTTCCTGCTCTTTCACACGCCCTCCCAAGCTCAGGCTCTTCAGCACTCTGTTTATGCTCTCCGCCGCTTGCATCAGGGAACTCCCTAGACCCCCGTTGTTCCTCCATACCCATTTCTTGCCATGCCTCCTCTCTGGGAGCATGTTGGGGTCTTGGCCTTCATTGACGGCGACCTCCTTATCCTTTGGGTTGCCGTCTGAGCTCTGACCAGACAGCCTTCTCAGGGGCTCAGCCCCCCACCGTGGCCTCTGCAGCAGAGCATCAGCAAAAGAGGAAACAGCGGCCCTTTTTTGGTGTAAATTCTTCAGAGCCAAACGAGGGAAGGCCATAGGAAAACGTGGGGTTCTTTTTAGTGTTTTGGTAAGTAAAGAATATGATGATGAGATACTGATATAAAGAGAGGAGCGGTGGTGGGTGTGTGAGAATCCAGAAGGGTCTCGTTGAAGTTCTGGGAGGTGGTACTCCATGGTGGAAACAAGTGTCAGTGACCTTTTCGTTGTTTCTCAATTATTTTCTGTTTTTCAAATTTCTTTTTTATCTTGGACTAAATTACAGTTTTTAGTCCTAATAATCCAAACTTTATATTAAACCCAATCACTAATAAAATTCAAATCCAAATAAGAAAACTGATCAATATACATTAACATTTTTCATGGATAGGGAAAAAAGGATAAAAGAATTTATGAAACTAATTATGGATGAAGAATGAAAACAATGAATTCATCTTGTCTCTCTCTACACACAATTTACCATTTAAACAGAAGGAGGCAACTCAAGTTTCAGACAAGACAAGAACTCAACAAACACTACCCAAAAGAACACAAGAGGCCTACTGCAACAAGCTGAACACTAATATGGATTAATGTTCTGTTTTACATATCACTGCAGAAAGCTACATTTTGGGTATTGGCTGGCTCTAGTTGCCAACGTAGCAATTGAGCCTGTTCGTGTAATAGTTCGAGTTCAGCAGTTTAGAGGGTTTCCAAAAAGTCTAACTTAACCTTCAAATATCTTCCATTCCATAAATGTTGCTCAATCATACAACCCCTCTTGTTCCCATACGTCCACAAGAAAATCAACCATTTCCTGTATGATTTCAAGATTAGATCCCCCCCGGTTAGAGAAAAGGGAGAGGTTAATGAGAAAAAATCGAACAGAAATGAAGCGTATTGGCTTGGGAGACACTTACAGCAAGTGGAACAGGCTGTGGGAACGGCTTGTTGCTTCCCAACAAACTGTCGTATGTTGCATTCCAACTGCAAAGCCAGAAGGATTTAGGCATGCAGAGACAATGAGTGCTGACAAAGATACAACAAACAAAGTTCAAGAATAATTAACTCCCAATTCAGAGAAACCAGAGCGTTAAAAAGATTTTTCTTTCTGGTTTCTTATCATCTTTAGCAAGCTTTCAGTCTGAGTCGAAATATATTTTTCAAGACTTTTCAAAGTGAAGGTTTCAATAAAGTATATTTCAATGCTTGAAACTAGATTTGTTTGGAATTATTTTTCAAAGGAAATGAAGTTGTTATTCGTGAACAGTTATTCTAATGTGTACAATATCATTAAGCTTTACCAATTAGTCCTTAAAAACACTTATAAAACAAAAAATAAAAATCTTGGAAATTTTTCTCCAAACAAGCCCTAATGCTCATAGCAAGATGCTCTTGCTCTAAACTACTGTGAATAATGTCTATACATGGTGCTTTCATGTTTCACTGTAAAACTTCATCGGCTTACTTGGCCAAACACGTATAATGGTTATATCCCTGTCCCAAAAATTTGATGGTTATATCCCTGTCCCAAAAATTTGAAGAGACAGTCTATTGTTTCCCATGACGAAGTTAGCATCCAAAAATAAAATCCATCGCCTGGGTTAGAAGGAAACCATCAAAGAAATTTGTAACAATGTTTTTGAATGCAAAAGGGAAAAAAAAAAAAAAACAAAAAAAAATGTACAGAATTAATACTTACATTTTTTTCCAGAAGAGGTACAATAATTTCTAAAAAAAAACGAAACATTTTAAAAGTTGTCGATGGGAGTGTCTAAATGTAACTTAGTAAATTATCTTCAGTATGGACTGGAGCAAATGGTTCAACAAGAATCTAATTACAGCTTTATAAGTGGAAACCAATAGTTTCTGGATGGATTTATGGATATAAAATAACTTGTTTTGGTAATAGAAAAGATCAGTGACCATTGATCAACTTACTTTAATTTGGGTTCCCGAACAAATAATTCTCGGTTGCACGGCTTTTTGTTCTTCACCCAATGCTGCCTAGTTTGATTCCAGAGAAGAAGACCTACAACCAAAATTGTCAAACCACCACCTAATAACATGACAATATTGTTCAACATCGAACCTCTCCTAAACTGTAAACTTCTGTATTAAAAAAGGACAGAAAAATGACATAATACGTATTGGTTATCCAATTGAATCAACTTGAACATGGACCGAGAGTCTGAGACTCGACATTCAAGACAATGGAGCTTTTGCTCTGAGTTTTAATGTTATGGCAACAAGTTGATCAAGTGAAGTTGCTAAAAATCACAGAAGCAATGAGGAGTTACCATTATTTACAAATGCTGTAGAAACGTTAGCTTCACTAGAGTCCCCATGTATTTGGTTGGTTTTGCTAATTGATGAATTGCTTCCCTGTGACCGGTTGGCACTGTTGTCCATGACGTGCGGGCTTACGATTTCCGAAATATATTACGAGAAGCCTTCGATCGATAAGCTACAGTAGTTGTAAGTTTAGGCTTGATATGATTTTCAAGGCAACCAATGCTCTATTACAAACCACAGTTAATCAAAAAACTCATTAGAACCAGCCATAGCATGGTTCAAAACTATAGTAAACATTAGAAAAGCATGAAACAAATCTCTCAATGATGCTAATTCAGTAGTTACATTTGCCCATATGTACATTACAGTTGAGAGAATCCCTTAAACCATTGGATTTTTTTTATTTCCATGCTATGATTAACACCATTAAGATTAAATAAAACAAATGAAGACCAATGCAGCAGAAATGGTTCGAGTTCAATCATTCGGATGAATCAAGGAGGCAACCAATTTACAAACGCCATCTCCAAATCCTTATTCAGTACTGAATGCTTCCTTCAATTTTGCCACATTTTCTAGGCAACCAAACACAGAGCTAACAATCCATTCCGAATTGGCGTATAGAATAAAGCCACGCCATCGCATCAATCAGATAACTCAGAGGCTTAAAATCAAAAATAGAAAAAAGGAAGGAACTTACCCCATGCATAGGGCAAGCTTTATATAGCAGACTCAGAAAGCCAAAACGGATCCACGGACGAGGAATCAAGGAGCGCCAAATCCGATTCCAGAAAGGAGAGATCAGAGAGCCGCTCCTGAAAATCAAAACGATTTCACGGGGCGAAAAGGAAAAGGCGGAACCAAAAGCAAAATTGAGAAATCGAAAGATAATATTATCATCAGAAATTGAAACTTTGGAGAAAGAAAAACAAAAAGTTGTGGACCTTGAGTGAACGATGTCACGGGTCGCCACTCTCGTGCTTCCTGAAATCGAAAATGGCCCCTTCGAGGGCTCACAGGCTCGGCTTTTCCCCCCTCCTTTCTTCTTCCTTCGCTTCTCCTCTGGCTCTGGTTATTATAAGGATGGGGAGGAAAATGGTGGGTGCATACAATATTATTATTTATAGGAAATGGATCATAATTGTCTTTTTAAATAATAGTGGATCATAATTGAATTATAAAATATGGATTTGTATAGTTTTAAGTTGGAATGTTACACGCCAACACGAGCCTTGAGTCACTCGAGTCACTTGTTCATATTTGTTGTATTGAAAAAAGAGTTCGAATGTTCTACGAATTTAAGCATAGTTTAATTGATTATATTATCGATCAAAAAGTTTAGAGAATCGAGTATTAGTTAATCTCACCTCCCTCTTCTTCGTTGATCTTGACTGCCTTAACACAAATAGAAACTTTGAAGCTTAATTCTAGTATGAGCTTAATATAGAGAAAAAGTACCACAAAGAAATTGAGAAAAAAAAATCAAGAATTATGTGAACAGATCCAATCAACCTCACGAAGTTTTAATAAAGTAGGCATTAAAATTGAGGCGAAGCGAAGTTTAAGAAAGTAGCATTAAAATTGCGGTAGTATGGTGTTGATGCAGCAATTTGATCGATCGAAATCACCAAATTTGCACCAATCTTCTTGAATTAAACGGGTCAACCACACACTCCGATGTTTAAATCGGAATTTGAGTTTTATGTGAAACGTAGCAAATAGTAGAGTTTTGTAACTTACCTTGATCATGAGGTTACTCTCTCTATTTATAATCGTGAGAATTCTAGGGTTTATAGGAATAAGATATCTTCTCTTTTTTTAATAGGAGATGATGTCGTCGTGGCCGGACGAAGTAAGAGTGGAGGAGTCAACCTGTTATCATGTTTATTGGCGGTGCACAGAAAATAAGCACGAGGTGGTGGAGGCCGAGACTTGGTCGGCCGGGTACTGGTTCCTAGTTGGTTGGGTCTTGTGGCCCAATTCGTCCTTTGGACCTCTGGGTCTCTGCTCTTCTCCCACTTCGTTCTCCCAATCATTTTTTTAATCCTTTAGATTTGTAAATAAGTTGTTTGCACTAAGAAGCAAGAAACTTGCTTGAAACATTTGGTGTAAAACAGATGCACGATTGTGTGTGGATAATGGCACATTTTCTAACCGGAGCTAGCAAAAGTAGAGTTACATTTTGTTAACATAAATGTAAATTTCACCGCAAGTTGTGGTCCCACTGAAACTTTATGGTAAATTTCAACTGTCAAAATACAAAAATAAAGTGAATGTTACTCTTCTATAAGTCCCATGAGTTTGTGAAAGTTACATTCCAACTAGATCTATTAATTATGTATTTTTGTAAATATGATTTTTCTTTCCAATTTGATTTTGCTACAAAATCTTTATGTGATTCTCTCCATTTCTCTACGCAATTTTAAATTGACATGAAATTAATTTAACTTGAAATATAACATACATGAAAGGATATATTTCATCCTCAAATTGATCATAGGACTCATAATACAATTTACACACATATAATGTAGTTTATATATATATATATACACATCTCATTTTCGCTCTTAGTTGACAATTTTTTCGTTAACTTTTGATTAATTGACATATAAAATTAATTAATTCAATTCACAAATAAGAGTTTCCAAAATTTGCTCCTCGCCAATATATTAATAAAAACATCACTTTAATTCTTTTTTTAATACAACATGTGTGAGTGGGAAATCGAACTCACAACCTCATGGTTAGAGGTATATATCAATTATCAAACTATGCTTGCTTTAGCATCACTTTAATTCTATTGATATCAACAAATTTAATTTAATTAATTAACATATTACCCGTTGTTTCATCAAAATAATAATAACAATATATTACTCATTGTTTGGTCTAAAGGGATGCTTCTTCTTTTTAAATATTCTAAGTATGAAAAAAAAAAGTAGTACTTGAGAAGGTTTTTGAAATGGAATAACTTTTGGACTAAAAAGGCGATAGGAAAAAGCTCATGTTGACGATACCTCTTTACTTTTTAAAAACTTAGAAATCATAGTTTATTTTCTTCATTTCTCTCTCTTACTTACAAAAATTTAATGGTGGTTAGCAATATCGGTTAACACTCAAGTATTGTTATGGTAAAAATATGTATAGAATCTAATCTCCCTGCAGCTTTATCTTAACAGGATCAATTACTTTCTTGAAAAAAAAAATGTCAAAATCACAAGCAAGAAAAAATATTCTCCAAATTTCAAAATAGAGGCTAACAATATTTCGCCCCAATTTTATCAATCTTTGAACGATATGTGACAATTTCCACTTTCAATTTTCAACAAAAAGAAAATGTAAAAATTTTTTTAAAAAATCTATTAATTTGTTTGAAACTCCATCGGTTCCATAACAAACCTCTTACTTGTAAATTTGTAATGTAGTCCATTAAATCCAATTAAAAAATATTCTTTAACCATTTTTCCATAAATAACTAATTTTTATAATTTTTTTATTAGTAATATTCTCTTTTAATACAACAATATATGGAGTCACAAACTTTTTGTTAATACAAATATTTATTTGGTACCGTATTCAAACAATTAAAAAGAATGGAAGTTCAAATCTGTGTATTCTCATGTTTGTTGTATAAAAAGGAAAAAAAAAAAAAGACAAAGCTACCCACAGGTAATAAAATAAAATTTAGTATTTACTATTATGAAAAAAAGTGGTCTCCACCATCAGCATCCATTTACAGCCACAGAAAACCAAGATTTCTCTAATGTTTTCCCCAAACAGAAACAAACAAGAAAACCCCCAAAAAGAAAAAGAGATTTAAAAAAAAACAGAAAAAAAAGGAGGAGAAGGGAAAGAAAGATCAAGAAAAAAAAACTGTTGTTGCTTGGCGTTGGGTTGAATTCAAAAGGAACATTCCATCCTGTGCGATCGCTGCTTGAGAATTCCATTATAGAGAGCAACTCGATTCGGCGGAATTTGATTTCTACAGCTTATTCTTCTTCTTCTTTCTCTGTTTTCCGCCATCGCCAGCTTCTCGTCGTGCTCTTTCCTGTACTCCTCTCCGTTCCCACTCGGCTCCTTCACGTCCTCTGCAAATCTCACCTTTTTCTTCTTCTTCTTCTTCTTCTTGTTCTTGTTTTTGTCATCTAAACACAGTCAAATAGAAAACCCACCAGAATTCAAGACCCAAAAAGTGGTTATGAAATTAATTTAATGGAGGGAGGGAGAGGGGAATACGCACGCACCAGAAGAGAAGCAAGAACGGAGGGATTTTGAGGAGGGGAGAGGAATCTTGTCGGGCTTTGAGAAGGCGAGGAACAGAGCAGTGGTGGAGACGACCATGGCTGTGGCAATTACCAGACCTTGGGAGCTCAGAATTGAAGACATGGCGGCTGCAGATTCACAACGAGGAAAATGGAAGCCGGAAACTTGTTTTGTTTTCTTTTGTGAAAGAAAATTAGATGCAACTTGGAAGGGAGCAGACAAGAAGAGGAGGAGAGGCGGATTTTAATGCTTAAACAAATACTACCCAACTCTCTCTTCACTATCTATATATCTTCCCCGTTTCTGTCACCGTTAAAAATTTAACAATATATTTTAAAATAAATAAATAAAAATATATCACTCTTTTTACGTTCATCTAAAATTCGATCGTAACATGTTAGCGCTTAAATATTGTTCATAATATGCGATTCCTCACCTCAAGTTGTCAGATAGAACATTAAATAAGATAAATGAGTTGAATGGAGTAGTCATTATATAATTTAGAGTGTGTTTGGGAGTGAAGATAGAATTAATGATTTTGAAAAAAGATAGTTAAATATAATTGATTTTTTAAAATCGTAATTTAAAAATCAACTTTTTAATTTGTCAAACATCTTTAGTGGAAAGGGGAGTGATTTTGATACGAGAAATGTGATCTTGGCATCACTTAGTCAGTGTCAAAATCAATATCCTTTACCTTGATCATGTTTGGTAAATTAAAATATTATTTCAGGAAGGTTAATTTTAAGGTATTACTTAGATGGTGATTTAGAAAATAAATTATTCTTAAATCTCTTTTTTTTCAAAATTATTCATTTTACCATCATTCTCACACACACCTTCTCTTAGTCTGACTAATAATTACAGGTAAATTCTATAATAACCAAAGAATAATATGTATTTCTTAATTTCACAATTATGAAATTGACAGCTATTTATTTAATTTTCTGATTTTTTTTGTATTAAATTATCAACCTAGAATCTATGTAAGATAAATTTTAAGGAAAATTTGTTATTGTTATTGTTTTTTTTTTTTTTGGTTTGTTGGGTTGTGGTGTGTTGTGTGTGTTGGTGATGGTGACGGGGCAGGGAGTGGCAGAGGAAGGCGGTGGAATTAACCAGTCAACTTTCATTCAAAGGAGTGGAAGAAACGGTCAAAATTAAGGTGGGGCCCGCTCTGGATAACGCAACTGGCCGGACTTTCAATTTATTTTAAACACCACCAACCAAACCTACTCTCCCTGCCACGTAGATCCGACACTTGTCTCAATACTCTTTTTTCTTTCAAATTTCACACTCGAAATGCAAATTTCTAATACATAATAATAAATTATACTCGCTTTGTTAGTTAAATTAAATCATATACTTTTTTCTAAAATCTATTTTTAAACCAAAAGTTTTAAGTATCGATGTTGATGGATATGTCGAACTATCAATTTCATAGAAATATCGACAAAATGTCGATGTCGATGGATGTTTCTGTAAAAATTAGAAAAATTAAAAAATCGTAAAAAATATTTAAATTAATAGATAAATATTTTCTAATTTCTAAATTAGTTAAAAATAATTAATATTAATATTATGTATATATTAGTGACATTTTGTTGATATTTTTCCTATTTTGTCGATTTTCTTGTACTATGATGAAAACGTTGATTTAACCCTCATGTCAATGTCAAATCTATGAAAACATGGATATGTCGATGAAAATGTCGACGTGTCGACGGATATTTAAAACCATAGTTCAAACTTTCTTTTAATCAATTTTATATCTAATAAATTTCTGAACTTAAAATGTGTCTAATAGATTCTTTAAAAATTAATTATGTGGTTGATATGTGCTTGATCTATAAGATATTTTTCAATATTCACAAACTTATTTGGATACATAATTGAAAGTTTAAAAATTCCAATGGACATAAGATTTTGAGTTTGTGACTAATAAATCAATAAATTTTTAAAAATTGTTGAAAATGTTAGGCATTCGTTAAATATAAAATTGAAAGATAAGAAACTTAATAATATAAAAAATGAATTTTTTTAAGGACTTGTTGGACACATTTTAAAGTTAAAAAGACATAACATTGTAGGTTAGGAACTAAACTTGTGCTTTAATTAAGTATTTAATACATCTCTAAATTATTAATATTGTGTCTAAGAAATCTTTAAATTTAAAAAAGTGTCTGCTAGATTCTTAAACTTTGAATGTTATGCCTAATAGATATCTAAATTTTACAAACTACCCGATAAATCTGTGTAATTTCAATTTTATGCCTAATAGGTTATTGGACTCTAAAAGTATCAAGTTAAATGATCTATTAGACACAAAATTTAAATTCAATGACTACTTAGATATTTTTAAAATTCAAAGACTTATCAAATACTTTTAAAATTTAAAGACTTGTTAGACACAACATTGAAAGTTTAGAAGTATATTAGACACGTTTTTTAATACTTGAGATCCTATTAGACGCTACGTGAAAGTTTAGACAAATGTTTAGCTTAGACGTAAGAGAAACTAAGGCTTCGTTTGGCCACGTTCTCATTTCTTGTTTCTCGTTTCTAATTTTTTTAAACATTTTACAATTAACTATGTTTGTTGTTTCTCATTTTTTGGGAACATTCTCAAAATTATATAGAAATTTTAGAAACAACCAAAAACAAGTTTCTTCTTTCTTGTCCCCATTTTCAATTTATTCCAAAACATAAATAAAAAGATTGTTGTATCATACTTGAATTCTTGGGTATTGGAGTCATACAATTTATTTTTCTTCGTTAGAAATGAAGAAACAGAAACGTTACCAAACGAGCTCTAAAATGTTTTAGGTTCTTGTCAAAAATAAATAATAAGGGTACTACTTTATACTTCCTCTCAATTGCCTTCTTCATTTAAGTAACTCATGTTCTTCCACGTCAGCATCTTAAAATCAAGTAATTTATATATATTGATGTCATATGGTAAGAAAGTAAACATGATAATGCCAAACTTGAACCAGCATTATCCGAAGATTACTCTACTAATTAAAGATACATGCTTCTAAGCTTCCATTTACTTACCAGAAATAGAGATGAGAATTAAGGAATTTAAACAAGAATATTATTCTTTTATATTGTTTAGCAGAAATTTTCTACTACTCGAATTAGAAATGTTTTTATGATCAATTGAAATTAGAATAAAATATATAAGAATTACTAATATTTCCGTTTCTTATTTCTAGATAATTATAAACATAATGTTGTGTTCATATTTTCAATTAAAATGATAATAAAATTCATTTTATTTTATTACTATTTTTTTGATAATAAATATTCTTTTATTATAACAATTTACTTAATATTAACTTATTATAAGTAATTAAAATAAAATTGCATAACCAAAAGAATTTTTTATTAGAACAAAACATCATTAATATAGATTATTATTAAATTTTATTGTTCTAATATTTAATAATAAGGAATTATATCTTAACAATTTTAATTTATTGATATTAATTAATAATAACAAAGTGAAATTAAAAAATAAAAAAAATAAATAGAAATTTGTAATGTGCTATAATAAAATGACATAAACGTTGTATAAATTTTTATTAGAAGATAAATTATTAATAATATAAAGAAACAAAGAAATAATAAAAATGAAAAACAATTAATTAAAAAGTTAGGGGTGAGAGAGTAAAAGATAAGAGTAGTAAAGTAATTATTAAAAAGATTTGAAGCTATAGAATAAGGGACGAGAATGTGATTAATGAGATTGCATAGGAATGGAGAGATTATTGATTTGTAAGTTTAAGGTAGGTCTCACTGATCAATTCAACTCTTACCATTTAGTATTAAAAGAATGAAAATTTTGATTCTCATTCTCTTGATGTAAACGGGGTCTAGAAGACAAATATTTGAATCCCCACCCCACATTTTTAACTCATAAAGATAGGAAAAAAAAATGGTGAATCACATCACTTTCTTCTCTTCCCCATATTCTTCTTTAAGGTGCCAAATTTTTCGTCTAAATTTCTACTACTTCACTGATTATCATGTGATGTAAGTTTTTTATCATCTACTTTTAACATTCACCAATAAATAGTGCTGATGTGCGTTTCTGTTTGGAGGCGACACATTAATGGTAGTCTTACATGGCCCTGACTTTGGCTTGGTCTTCACTATCACCTACAAACAAAATCCTGCATTTATGTGGTGCTCACCACGTACCCTTCAAAGCTCAAGTTAGTAATAAGTTCGGGCTTAGTGTCAAGTTGTGCCGAATTTGAATGTAAGAAATTGTGTACTTTTGAGATTATGGGAGTGTTTAAAATTGTTGCTTTGACATTGAAGTTGTCGTACTTGTCTTTTAATGTGGCAATTGGAAGATCATCTGACAATAGAATTCTCCTTCCGCCAAATGTTAGTGTATTTCCCTTTAATCGGTGTCTTCTCCAAATTAGAGTCGAGCTAAGTTTGGAGCACTTTGCACGGATCCTCCCTCCTCGTCTTTGAAGTGTCCAAACTAAGGCTCGACATAAATGTCCAAAAACATTAAAACATAGAGATTCAAACTTAGAAACTATAAGAACAAAATGAACCAGAAAAAAAACGAAAACTAAGGAAAGTCAAGTAGGGACAATAGGGGAGAGAAGGAGATTCATGTTTTGACAATTGAGCATCCAACCACCACAAGAGGTCGGCAAAGCATTATTGGGCCACATGTCGTAACATTGTGGGCCAATGAGACGACAACAGAAGTATCTAAATTTTCCACTTCTTTCCGACTTCCGACGTGTCGTCTCCCATGCACAGCCAGGTGTTATGGCAAGGCAACTTTCGACCATGTCCATTGGGCCACGTGTTAAATCCAATTTTATATTAATTGAATGGAATTTGAGTAAAGGTTTTTTTTTTAAGTACCTTTTTTGGTCGAGATACAGGGGAAATTTGAGTAAGAGTTGGGTTGCTAACTTGCAAGCCAATTATATCCAACTACTTGATTTTAGGGATGACAATGGGACGAGATGGAACGGGATCAATCTCCATCCCCACCCCTACCTCTGCCTCAAAATGACGGGGACGGGGACGGGGACGAGATTTCTTGAACGGGGCGGGTTCCACATAGGACTCGTCCCCGACGACACCCAATTACAATAATTTGAGGTTTTTTTAATTTTTTTTCCTTTAATATATATTTAAATGTTTTTTATTTTTTAAAATAAACTTTTTTTTATATTGTACATAAGGTAAAGAAGAGTGGAACTGACTGTTGGTAGATAAGATTGGTTAAAAAAAAAACTAAAATTAAAGTTAGGGTTTGAAAGAACAGAAAGAGAAATTTGAGCTTGGGCCTTTCCAAACTTCAAAAAGTATATTTAAAAATAAATATTTATTAATATTATTATATATAAAATAATTATTGGTTATAAAATTATTAAAATAATAAACGGGGCGAGGATACCCTTTCCCGTCTCTGACGGGAAATTCAGAATAAATTCCCCGGTTTGACCCCGTACCCAGTCAAATTGGGGATTCCTCGTCCCTATCGGGTTGGGTACCCGCAGGGTTCGGGTCCTCGAGGTTTTTTATGTTATCCCTACTTGATTTAGAGTGCGTTTGAGTGTTTGGTATGTTTTTTAAACAATCTGATTTTTTAATAAAATTATTTTTTCAATAAATAACTTTGAAATAATTAACAATAATTATTATTATTATTATTTTTTTTTTTTGAGAAATACAAGCATTCAGTGATCTTTTCTCCTTTTTCAAGTTTAAAAAACATTTTTAAAATTGTGTACAATAAAATTAAAAATTTGGATTTTTGTTTTTTTCTTTGGTGCGTGTACAATTTTTTCCAAAATATGAATAAAAATGGTTATTTTAATATTCTTGATTTATAAACACATAATAAATATTAAACAAATAATTATAACACAAAAATTTTGAATACTTAATTTAAAAATTATATTCCATAAATTGTTCTACTGCAAAAAAAACATTACCAAATGGACATAAATAAACCACCCATTCCAAAAGAGTATAAATCATTTCAAAACAGAACAAACAAAACCAACTTTGTCATTAGAAGAAACTTCAATCACCATTCACATTCATAACATTAAGTATTAACCAGTTTCAGAAAACACAATGATTCCTTCCTCTTCCCATGGAAACAGAGTAAGAAAGAAAAGCAATTTCAAGGAAGAAAAAAGCAAGCAACCATTTTCTTTCTACAAAAGTGAGTAAAAAGTGGTTTTCTATATATAAAAGTGCTTTCTCTTCCTCTTCAAGTAGTGAGGATTGGAGGGAGATAGTTAGATTTGGCACCAAGAACTCGCGCCTTGGTATCGGGGAAGCACTCGAATCCTGGAAGCTCTGTAACTTCACCATCTTCAGAGATGCCAATGGGGTAGCGAAGCAAGTGGCCAGGAAGATCATGCTCAAAACTCTCGCTCGAATACAGATCCCAATATTTATCAGCAAGTTGGTTCACTCTTCTCACACACTCAATGCTGTCTGGGTAGAGGAAGGATTCATGGAGCAGTCCTAGATGTTCGTACCATAATGCCAGGCGGAAGCCATGGATTTCGCCTCGCGCTGGCTCTCGAGTTGACAGATGAAATGGCTGGTATGCTCCCATGGCTATCTCTGAGTCCCTGGCGCCAGACATTGATCTTTGGTTGATGTTGGCTGATCCAACGATTATGTATTCGTCATCAACTGTTTGGAAGTTGCAAGCCATGACCAAACGTTAGCTTTGTCAAAAGAGATTTATTATGACTTTAGGGACCACTTCCATAGTAGACTAAAAGACTTGAGTCAATTATAAGTTTGGTGGGGAGGAATAGGTTTAAATACTATTTTAGTCTTGGTTCCTTCTGCTTTCAAAACATTCATTTTGATTTTTGAAGTGTCAAAACTTCCATTTTGATCCTTCTACTTTTAAAAATGTACTAATTTGTTCACATTTACAAAAGTTTAACACGAGTTTTATAAACAATAAACTTTTTAGTAAAAATTTGTGTCTACATTTCAAAAATTTAGAAAGTGAAATGTCATGCTAAAATTATGATTCAAATAAATAAGATAAAAATAAAAATGAAAATGCCAAAATAGTCACTTTTTTAAATCACAAGGACCAAAATAGACATGATTCAAAGAAATAAGATAAAAATAAAAATGAAGAGGCCAAAATAGCCCCTTTTTAAATTACAAGTACCAAAATAAACGTTTTTGAAAGTACATGGAAAAAATGAACTAAACTAGAAAGTAAGTGTACCAAAATAGTAATTAAAACAAAGGGGTACATCTAAAAAAACGAGGGTTAGAAAGTGTATAGAAAGAGAGTGGTAAGAATAGCTGTGAAACCGAAAGAGAAAGATGAGTATGTAAGGAGAAAAGAATGGTATAGAATGAAATAAATCCACAAAAGAAAGTCTAACAAAGTTACTGATAAAACTTAGATGCTTATTGGTAAGTAGGACCAGGGTTAAAAATTGACAACCAAGAGATAGGTAAGTAGGACCACGGTTAAAAGTTGACAACCAAAAAAGAGGAATGCATGAATAAACAGAAATCAAATAGAAAAAATAGCTATCAAATTTTGAATGTAGTTTTATGAAAAAAAAAAAAAAGCATTCTTATTCCCAGGAGCAAGAGAAAGTGAAGACTTACCAATCATCATCTTGGCATGAACATAAATCATGAAGCGCCTGGCTTGCTGGGCTCTAAGGTAATCAGAATTTTCTTCAGGTGCTTCTGATGGCTCATACTCGCCAGGCTTTTTAACTTCCCGATTGCCAACGCAAAAGAATGTCAGATAGTTTCTAGGATTCTCTTCAATGCCTTTAGCTCTGAGAGCCAAAACTATATCTCTATACATCATCTCCATCGTCCTCCTTTGCCAGTCTAATATCGCCTGAACCGTCCCCCCCTCAGGCAATCCTTCTGGCCACATTGGCACAACAATGTACACACTGAACCTCTCTCTGGCTTCAATCTTGCTCACAATCTTAAGGGACAGTTCCTTTGGGATCAGATGCAGCGCATTGATCGTCTCAGGCTTCACATCAGAGCCCCTCCATTCAAACGAGCTTCCAAGGAAATACTGGTTTTCAACGTATATGAAGTTTTTTGCTCGTCGGATGGCATGGATGTAAGCATCCTGAATGCTCCGATCAATAATGTTGTCCTTTCCACTTATAAGCCCTGATTTGGCTGCCTCTTCAGGCGAGTCGGGGAAGCCGAAAGCCGCCCCGCCATCGATCGACCTGAAAACTTGAACATTCCAGCTGTCGAAGTCATCCGGGAACGTCACAGGCGACGGGGTGATGAAGATGTCATCAAGATCCCTCAGTTTGACAAGCATATCCTTCCCACCCTGCTTCCTCCATCTCTGCTCAAAGTTGAACAAAACATCCCACGCAACTGGTCCTTCGAGGCGGGAATGGATGTCGTGCCACGGCTCTCTCGGACCGCCCTTGTTTATGGAAGTACCGGTGAAGTTTGGCTGATGGAAATCATCATGGTGGGCAGAATCCAACGTCCTGAAAAGGGAGTGAAAAGGGGTATCATACCTTCCATCGCAGAGGTCAATCCCACCAACAAAACTCACAATTCTCCTTCTGTTTGGATCCCCATTAGGCAACCCACTGTCCACCACAACAGTCTTCTGGTGATGAGTGAACATAGTCCCAACCGCTATGTCCTGAATAACGTTGGCCCCATCATCAGGATTACGAGGGCACAGCACACAGTGGACATCAGTGTTCTCAAAGTACTTGGCAGTGTCTTCATCATGAGTTGCCATGAGCCCCTCCTCCTTCAAAACGGGCACAGAAGTTTTATCATCCCAAACAAGCAAAAGAACTCTAACTCCTTCACTCGCCTTTCTCTTAAGCAATTCGCCGAGCATTACGTCTCCACCAGGCTTTGGCCTCCTTGTATCTCTCACCAAAGAAATCTCAGTGTAAACAGACCATCCAGTAATGTAAATCAAGTGTTTTGCATTAGTAATTGCATCAAAAACATCCTCCCAACACCTATGTGGCTCGTAAAACTTGCCTCCGGCAAGAGGGATTCTGGGAACAAAATTGTCGGGAACGTGGGCATCTTGGTAAAGAGTTACCTTACAGCCTCGTCTCTGAGAGAAATAAGTGTAGGGAACTCCAGGAAACTTGGGGCTTTTGATGCCACGGCCCCAATTTCGATCCTTTGTGACATCGAAATACTGTAATTTGACGTGAATTTTGGGGTCCCCGCGAATGGGGTTCTTGCTTTCGTCGAGGATTGGAACCCATGTGTCGACTTCTTGGCCGCTTACGATTTCTTGGACGGACAAATATGCTCTGCCGATTAAGGTTGCTCCGATGGGATTGTCGTCCTTGACAGTGAAGATGATGTTGGAAGCCGTGTGAGCGCAGTAGATATGGAAAGTCTCGTACCATTTTGGGTTTGAATGTTCTTTCTGAAGAATTCTTGTTCTTCCAACTCTGGCCTTCTCTAGATCAATGGTTGCATAGAGCTTTGTTAATCCTCTGCCAAAACCAATTGCTTCTTCTACGTTTTCCCTCAACTGCACGTCAAAATTCCAGGATAAATTACAAATTTAAGTCTCTGTTAACATTTCACTTTTAGTTTTCAACTTTTTAAATTACGTTTATTTTAGCAATTTTTTTTTAATGTTTTTCACTTTTTTTTTTTAAAGTATAAATTGGACATTGATTTCATATTCATCGAACTCAAAATCTTTTGGTCGGTTGAAAATATATATCAATTATCATTAAGTTATACTCGATTTGACTATAACAAAAATATTAATAAATTAATTAATAGTTTTTAAGATTGAACTAAATATTTTGTTGGTAACTTCAATTGGTTTATAACTATATTACTAAGGGGCAACTTGAGATATGACAAAAAAAGTTAGGAAAATAAACAAAATAACAATAAGATTTAAGTTTTTCAAATATAGCATTTTTTTTGCAAAAAAACGAAGGCCCACGTTCTAAATTACAAGTATACCCTGTAGGCCATACTTTTGATTGACTTCTGATATACTAATGATTGACAGATATACTCCTGATATATATGTGATATATGTTTGATATATATAAGGTATGAAATTGATTTACTTCTGATATAACTATGATATCTACTACTATAGGTGACATAGAATTGATTGACTTCTGATATATAATTGATTTACTTATGATATAACTATGATTGACAGATATACTCCTGATATATATGTGATATATGTTTCATATATATCCGATATGAATTTGATTTATTTCTGATATAACTATGATATATATTACTATAGGTAATATATAACTGAATGACTTTTGATATACTATTGATTTACTTATGATATAACTATGATTGACAGATATACTCCTGATATAATATGTGATATATGTTTGATATACATATGATATGAAATTGATTTACTTCTGATATAACTATGATATATGTCTGATATACATATGATATGAAATTGATTTATTTCTGATATAATTATGAAATCTACCAATTATTTCGAACATATTACCTCTAACATATGTTTTTTGATATACTACTAATATATGAAATAATTTTTTTTCCAGATAAAAGCAATGGTACAAACACGAAAAATAAAATAAAAAAATATCGTAAAAAATGTTGATGTCGTTCATCCCAAAAGACAACATAAACAAACGCCAAAAGTTTTGTCTATGAAAAAACGGAAAGCTTCAAAGATATTATCTCCAAAGACACGACAATCACCAAGAACGAAGATTGATGTCCCAAGCTTTTACCTAAAGATTATACAAGAATGAAACTTACGCTTTTCTAGACTGTTGGAATTATGCTTCTTCTTTTATAGAATTTTAAGAATGACATTGTTGGTCTACTTTTGGTTTATGCTACTGATTCGTTTTGATGTTTAAACTTTTAAGTTTTTGGTTGAAGGACTTTGCTGGTGATTTGATGTTGATGTTGATACCCAAGAATGATATTTTAAACCTTTTAAGAATGACATTGTTACTGATTTCATTTTGATCTTTAAAACTTTAAATAAAACTTAATTGTACTATTGATATATGTACGATGTATACTTGATATGTCACTGATATATTATTGATATATAGAAAAACCCTAAGTTTCTATTTACCTCTAATTTCTAATTGATTTCTCATTCACAGTAATTTCGAAAATCACCATTGACGTTCACATTCACGTTCCTTTCAAGTTTTCTTTCTCATTTTCAGTAAGTATCAAATTTTTTTCTCATTTTCCATGCATGTCAATACCTACTAATTTCTAATTGATCAAAAAAATACAAGACAAAAGGTTAAAGCAGGTAAAATAGTGATTTACTATTATATAACTGATATAGAACTGATTGACTTTTGATATACTATTGATTTACTTCTGATATACTAATGTTGTCAGATATACTCCTGATATATAATAACGAAGCGATAACTGAAAAGGGTAATTTGGGAATACTGAAAATTTTAAAATCAGGATTTTGAAAAAAATATTATATCTGAAAATATCATGCTATTTTGTTAAATATAGAAAACTTAGCTACCCATTACAAATCCCCTATTACTAAATATAGTCCAACAAATTTTTAAATTGAGATTCAATTTTGAAATTGCAACCATATGAAAACCTTAAAAATAACAAATTCAACCTCGTTTTTTCATTGAATTCTTTATTTACAAATTTTTATTTTCAGATCATCGACCTCATTTTTAAATCAAATTTCAAAACAAAACTATTTTTCTCTAATGTTTAAAATAAAATATGTTTTTAAAAAAGAAGATAACGAAATAAAGAAATAAACGGAGAAAGTAATATTTACAAATTTAATTTTAAAAAACATAAAATTAAAACCAAACAAAATAATGATCAAATTGGTTACCTTGGTGAAGATATTATGACTGGAATGCAGCTTATCCACTTCATAAATGGTGACATGAAGGGTTCCATGGAGTAGAATATGAGCCATCTCTCAACTGCAACGACACATTAATTAAGCTAAATAAATTAACATCAAGTCTAGCCATACATGTAAATGATTTGAGAAGAATTATACATAAATAGTAAAATAATATTTCTATTTTTTTGCTCCTTTTAATTTTGAAACTGCTTTATTCTAACACCCATTTTACAACTTTTCTCATTTATTGGTATTGTTTCTCATTTCCCGTTTTTAAAAAATGTAGTCAGTGGGTAACTATTCATGTTTCTCACTTTTCACTTTTAATAAATCTTTTTAAAATTGTGTAAAATTTTTGAAAACAACGAAATTAAATTTTTTATTCCTATTTCATATTTTCAAATTTTTAAAAAATATAAATAAAAGTATTATTTTTTTTCTTTTTTTTTTTTTACCTATAAAAGGCATAATGAATATAACATAAAATTTTAATTTTCACATAAAACTTTTTATTTTTATAATTTAACATTTTAGAGGATCAAATAAAAAAAAAATGTTAACAAAGGTGTTGTAACAAGAAATAAATAAAAACAATAAACAATTAAGATACATAATTCTAATTTTTTTTAATTAAAAAGAGAAACAAGACATAAGAAAAAACGTTAGCAAATGTGCCTAATATTTTGATTCGATTTTCTGAATTTAAAGAAGTTGATGAAATTTATATGTAAAAATATGCATTTTTTAAATATTAGAACATCCTGTGGAAAGTTGAAACTAACAAACTACAGCATAACATTGTATGGGAAAACGACAACGGAATACTGTTAAAACGATGTTTTTAATAATATCCTTTTTTTTCTTTATTATTATTATTATTTTGAAAAGGGACGGAATAACTATAATTAGCCTTCACTTTCTAAGGCAATACATCCAATTTTTTTTTTTCTTTTGACATGAAGAAAACTAAAAGTTTGTCTTCGGTTAAAAACAAGAGCGTATAAAATTTTATACTAATTTGTGTTTCTTCAACTTTTAAAATAGAAAATTATATGTTAAAAATAATATATATATAAAAAAAAGTTTTGTGTCCCCTCCTAAAAATCTCTAGTCCCACTCTTTGATAGGTATATATCATAAGTTACATTATAAGTTTAATGTATACGTTGAGCAGTATATACTTTTAATTATAAATTTAAAAAGGTATGATTAAGTTTTTCTAACTCTAGAAAATGTTTCTACTTAATTAATATCATTAACAAAGACACTATTTTTTTTTTTTTTTGAAACAAAGACACTAACCTAACATGCCTTTTAGGTGTACTGTCAAAAAAAAAACATTTTAGTCTGTTACCACTTCACACCAATCCACACAAAATAATTTGATATTTAGAAAAAATAATAATAATTTGGCATACAACTATTTACCTAAATAATACGAAAATAAATATGTATCTTCAAATATGGTAACAAATTTAAAAGTTTACAAAATCAAAATCAAACTCAAATTCAAATTGAAATAATATATTACACATTACAAAAAGTCACGCTTATTTTTCAAAAAGAAAAAAAAAGTCATACTTATGTACTCTATATTTAAAAAAGAAAACAAAAAGTTGTGATGTTTTTTTTACAATGTGTTGTGTAGTAAAACTTGTCTTGATTGTATCATCAAAAAATATATATAATAATTAGGTCCAAGAGTATAATTTAAGCCAAAGTAATTTGTCATGGTTATTAAATGTCATATTTATGAAGAAAAAATATAAACGAAAGTTGGTTTTGTAGTACTACTTCTAAAAATATTATTTTAAGATAATTATAAAAAATTGAAAACACTGAATAATATTCCAGAGTATGCGTGACCAATTAATAAAAATTTAAGGTTAAAAAATACTTTTAATCTATGTACTTCTATTTAAATAATAATTTAGTTTTTCAATTTTAATTTGTAACGCACCTGTCCTTTCAAATTAAATAACAATTTAATCTTCAAACAAAATATATAATAATTTAATTCTTGTAATTTAAAATTTGTAACAATTTAATCTATATTGTGAAATAGTTTCTTATATATTAGAGTGCTAAACAATATTAGATTATTATACGATAAAACTTGAGACTTAAATTTAATAAGATTTTCTAGATAGGACTACTAAAATAAAATAATAATAATAAATAAATAAAGAGGTTAACACGTGGGACGGCCTGGAATACAGAAAAAATATCCAAAATAGCTACGTACGGATTCCGCGCTCTCGACGGCTCTCCGACTAACGGAGGTCGGATTCGCAGGACGTCTCGCCGACACTAGATCTCACGGCGACTAATCGCCGAGGAGATCGGTGGCATTAGGCTCCTCCGACGGGGATGGCGTCGGAGCTCCGGCGATTAGAAAGATTCTGTAGACTAGACCAGAACGATCCCCATCGACTAATGATTTTAAGATATAGTCGAAGACGATTCAAGAAGTAAACGCGATCCAATAGTTGAGCGAACGCATAGAGAACAGAAATCGAGTTAAAATAAGTTAATAGAAGAGCAGAAGAAGAAACTAAATACCTTTCAAATCGGATTTTGCAGATTCGTTTTCTTGAGCTTGAGCAGGGGAAGAAGAAGAAGAAGAGCAGAGAGAAGAAGGAAGAAAATGGGGAAATTTGAAAGGATTCCTCTTTTGGATGACAATAATTATATCCACTCTCTACAAAAGGGGCAAATGAGGTAATTGCAATTTCTCTTTCCAACATTTGCAAAAGATAACATTGGCTAAATTATTATTCATTCACTAAAGGTTTTATTTTATTTTATTTTTATGGTTTTTTGAGGTTTTTTTTACCCATCATTTTGGTTCATAACAAAAAATATTTGGTAACAAGGAAGTTATCCTTACTTTCCTACATTTAACTTTAAGGAGTTAATTATCATATCAGTTCAAGTATAACTTTATTATCTATCTCAAAATTTGATCATTCAATATCCACCTCTATAATTGTTGAAATAAAAAAAAAAATCAGTAAATCGTCGTTTAGTCTCTACAAGAGCCAACATGAGCTATTAATGTATCTAACTTTCTTCTGTCAAAGTTAGAAGTTCGATCCCCCATATCTACCATTGTTACTTACCCAAGAAATTTAAGTAAATGCTCAATTAATTGGTAGATTGAAATTTTCCACACAATTGTTAAAGCTTTGACTAAATTGAGGAAAATAGTTGAAGGTGCTTGGAAGTAAATTTTTACCTCTTTCTTCTCTCTTCTTTAGAATCTTTTGCTAACTATGGTTTTAAAATTTCACGAAAGCATTCACATTTACCATTTCAAAGTGTTAGCAAAACAAAAATAATAATAATAATAATAATAAAATAAAAAAATATCAACCAAATATTACTAATATGGACATAAATTAATATACTAATCTTCTTTTTGACAAAAATATAATAATTTTTAATTTATTTAAAAAGTACGAAATACTTATATGTTAATATATTTTTTTTATAACTTTTGTATTTTTATAATTTTTCTAGAAATATCTATTGATGTCAAAATTTCATCGACACATGAGACTTTCATTTCGATAAAATTGAGCCATTAATATTTCTATCATATTTAAAACTTGGTTGCTGAGCTAAAAAGCTTTTTGCCGCAATACACATGGGAGCCATAATGTCTAATATTTACAACTAAATAAATTTGAATGTTAATTATAAGTTCGGTGATTACAGTTTGGAAGTTTACTTTATTTTATTAAGGAGGGAATTAGAATAGAAAAATGCAAAAAGCTGTTTACTTTAGAAAAAAAATATATGCCTTTCCTTCTTGTCAAAATAATTAAATAATAGCAGGAAAAAAAAGGCATAAACATTGATCTTTTAGAATTGGCCAAATGCTAAGGCTCGACTGAGGGAGTAGGGTCCAACCAAATAGAGCCTCAAATAAACTCCCACTAAATTTTAATGACTCCTTTGACTTTTAAGATTAATGATATTTAATGTGACTTTTTAAGTTATTTTAGTACAACATGTAGGGGTGGGGGATCGAACTCACAACCTCTTGGTTGGAGGCATATGTCAATTACCGTTGAACTATGTTTGCTTTGACGTATGGAGTTTTTACACACAATTCTTTTTTTTCTAATTTACTATACATAGGAATATAAGTCAAAGCTCAAGGTACTAAATTTTCGTCGATATTTTTATATGTTCATAAATTCGACATCGATATGAAAAGTGAAACGATATTTTCATTATATATATACATATATATACATATATACATATACACATATACACATATACATATATACACATATACACATATACATACATACATACATATATATATATATATTTTGATCCCACGAGTTGCATTTCTTAAATATAGGAGTAGACTAGTCTAATCGCCCCGTTGAAAACAATATTTTAAGAATAATCTAGATTATTTTTTTAAGTTATATATTAAAAGGTAGCAACTTTGTATTCCAACCTCCACATATTGATTTACTTAAAAAAATTATTTCTTTTAGTCTGAGAATTGGATGGCCTGCCTATGAAAATAATATTTTTAGAAGTATTTCTCATTAAGTACAATTTTCGTTACCACACTATCATTAATGTAAACTGAAAAGTTCAGTTTTAGAACCATTGATGATATGAATATAAACACCAATAATGTATAGGAGATGCCAACATTTCACGTGAAAAAGAAATTCTAAAATATACAATTAAATACAATATTTCATGCCAATATGAATTTAATTCAGTCGTAACTGACACGTACTCATTTCTTTTAAAGTTCAAACAATTATACCTCTAGTTTGTTGTACTAAAGAAATATAATATTTTCATTTCCAAGAAAGACAATATATTGATATGAAGTTGTTTGGATAGAGTAAAAAAAAAACTATACGGTTGTGAGTTGAAAATAGATCTACAGTTGAAAAACACAAAGAAAACAGATTTTCTTAGTATAACTAATAAATTTTTATCATTTTTGTGATATTAATGAAATTGGCACTTTTTGAGAAGATGAAATAATGGCTAAATAAATTTCTTGATTATTTTGAGTGGGACTCACGATCTCTTTAATTTGAGATATGTACCGATTACGGCTGAGTGTTTTCTTTTATCACTTGACATGATATTTCATATTTAGTATAAATTTAAAAAAGAATCATTACACCTAAAATAAGAAAAGGGTGGATCTATTTTCATATCAATATTTAATTATGTTATCTCACCTGCCACGATTGGTGGGTCACCACAAACGTGGCACGAAGGTTGAGGATGCCGACAGAAGCGTGGAGAATCCAACGGTCATAATGAGTCCAACAAAACAAAAGTTGAAAACCCCATCATCATCATCTTGTCGAATTGTATGATAGGGATGGCCTACCATACGTTTAATATTCAACTTTTTCTATCCAATCACGCTGAGACAAATGTCGATGCGTTTAACTTTTATGTATATATAAATAAATTATCTTATGGAAATTTAATATCTTGCTCCATGATCAAAACTCTTAAGTCTATTTTTAAAATGTTAAATATATTTAATCATTGCTAATTCTACCTGTAAGTGTTTAATTTTTTAGGATTGGAAATTTTCAATTGAATTATTATGAATAAAACCTATTAAAACTTGTGAGTCGAAGGCTAATGTATTTAAATTATTGTTAACCTATTCTAACACATGAATGTGAAACATGAAATAAATAGATTTTTTTAATTGCCCATTTATATTTTGTTGATAGATATGTGTCAAGTAGAATCTAAATAGTAATGTTTGTGTGTCCAAATAAGTTTATATATATAATTTTTTTAGTACTTGTATAAATAGATTTATAAAACAATAAATTAATGATATATCAATTTTTAAAACAAAGTTTTAGCATTTTCAATCTCTTTCATGTTGAGAGATGTAACTGAGAATTCATAACATAAAAGGGCAAAATTGTATTTCAAATATTAAGAACTAAATTAAAAAACCAATTAAAAACTATTTGATAGAATTAGCATTTATTTAATTTATATAGTGTGTGTGTGTATATATTTTTAATGAAAGAGAGAGATGGACATCAAAAAGGCACTCAGAAAGATTGTTTGATTGTTTGATTGTTTGGGCTATTGAGGCCTTTACAGCCCAATATCAGTTATTTCTCTAGGCCCAAAAATCCTTGGGCAGAATTTAGGAGGAGATAACTACAAATATACATAATATTAAATATAACATAAATGTAATTAATAAAAAGGTAAGTCTAAATATGAAAAAAATAATTATTTCAACTGATATTTAAATCAATCGTCAATCAATAATGTTAATCAACACACATCAATATATAATTTCACTGATACTTAAACCAACATTTATCTTAATCATTGTAAATCAATGATAATGTAATTACTATATGATCCATATGATCCAAAGTTAAAGGATGAATAATAAATTTTAGGAACGTTTCCAATTATTTTTTTAGAAAACTAAAAACTTATGAATATTTTAATTAAAATATTGAGTTATAATCGAACTATATCTTATTCTTCCTTTTTTTTTGGAGTTTTGATCGAGGATATATCTCTTAACCAGTTAAATTTTAATGTTGCTTAATTATATCTTTGTTTCATTTACAAAGTATATAAAATTGTTTATTTAACCAATAAGTTATCAAGTGGAGAAAATAAAATAAAAAAAAATAGAAAGAAGAAGGAAGAAAGTTAATTTTGAATAGTGTGTTTAAAGAGGACTAAAAAATGGCATAGAGAGTTGTTGTAAGACATAAATGGGAGTTAAAATCCACATCCAAACAATACAATACAAATAGTTAGGTCAGTACTATAAAATAAAACACCCACTTTCCATTTTCTGATCCACTGAAGAAAAAAAAAAAGAAAAAAAGAAAAAAAAAAACCTAAGTTTTCAAACATCACAACTTTCTAAAACTCAATGTTTGGGTTGGCTATATTTAGAGAGTGCATGCACGAGAAAATGAAAGAGAAAACTAAGTTCTGCACAAACACTTGAGTTTTCTTTCTTTTTTATTGATTTGGTGGATGGCCCTTTATTTAGCATAGTAGGTGTTAAAGTCTTTGACTTTGATTGTGTCGGTTTAGTTCTTGAGTTTTAAAACGTTTCGTGTTGATAACATTGATACTTAATTTTTGGATGCGACGTGACAATTGGACTAATGAGTGTTGATTTGATATAACGTGACACAGGGAATTGATCAACGTGTTAAAATAGGGTAGAGATTTGAACCCACGACCTTTTGGTCAAAGATAGGTGTTTTAATTATTTGAACTATGCTCAAATTGGCATGCTATGTCAATATTTAATTAAGTGATAACTTAATAGAATTATAAATAAAAGATAACTGGAATTTTTTATAGTTTCATGAAAGTTTTTTAGCTAAAATTTGTGATTTAAACTTTATAGTATCATTTTCTTTACTTTACACTATTTTAAGCATTCTTTTTTAAAAAATTTATTTAAAAAGGCCTTTATATCGTTTTGGCAAATTATATTTATACCTGCGTATCGTTACAATCTGTTTCATACAGTTTTCACAATCCAAATTTGTTTATGAAAGAGACGGATCTCGTTGAATTAACATAAACCCAAAGTTGCTAACATGAGCTTAGTTAAAAATTAAGAGAAAAGTTCAACTTTTTACCTCTAAATTCATGTAGTGATACGTCTATAAAAGACACAATATCAAACATATATAAAAGGCACTCAACAAAATATCAAACCCAACCCATTAAAAACATTAAACACAATAAAAAAAATCCAACCTGTCAGCTAAGACATCTATGTCCGACCAGAAGGTCGTGAGTTCAAATCTCCTCCTATACTTATAAAACACAATTAAGAAATCAATATCTCAAAAGATAGTCTCATCCAACTATATTGGATGCATGATGCCCATAGCCCACCATAAATCTTCAAAAAATAAAATATAAATTGATTAATTAAAAGTATTAATCATACCACTTATATTAAGCGCTCTGCTCATGAATCTCTTTTTGTTGTCAAAATATTTTACGTTTTTTTAGTACAATAAAGAAATGAAATGTTAATTTTACAACATCTTAATTGGAGATATATACCAATTATTAAGCTATCCTCGTTTAGACAAAATATTGTACCTTGTACCTACTATATAATGTATACACAATCAAAATTAAAAAGCACAACCCCCATTTTCTCACTCTCTCAATTAGCTAGGGAAGGCTCTCTCTGAGATTGATAGTTTGTGAAATTATATGGCGAAGCAAAAGAAGTTCAGAGGAGTGAGGCAACGCCGGTGGGGCTCATGGGTCTCTGAGATTCGCCACCCTTTTTTGTATGTTTTTCCTCTCATCATCTCATCTTCTCTTTTATCTCTCTCACTAACCCTAAACAGTTTTCTTCTTCCTCTATTTTCAGAAAGAGGAGGGTCTGGCTAGGGACGTTTGAGACTGCCGAAGACGCGGCCAGAGCCTACGACGAGGCTGCCGTTCTGATGAGCGGTCGAACTGCCAAGACCAACTTTCCGTTGGCCGTGGCAGCCACCGACATTGTTAGAGGTAGAGCTAGAAATTTTCATAACAACGTATATACATATATATATGTATTCTTTCCATTTTATGTACTAAAAAAATAATTGTCCTCTCCTTTCTTCTTAGCTCCAACTGTAGACACTACTATCTCAAGTGCAGTTTTGCCGCCGTTATCATCAATTCTCAACGCCAAACTTCGAAAGTTTTGCGAATCTTCGCCGCCTTCCCTAACTTGCCTCCGTCTCGACACCGCGAGTTGCCGCATCGGCGTCTGGCAGAGGCATGCGGGACGTCGTCGAGTGGCCAAATCTAACTGGGTTATGATGGTTGAGCTTGAGAAGAAGAAGAACGACGACGGATTACGAGTGACGATGGAGTCGTCAGATAAGGCCGGTGTGGAGGAGTTGAAATTATCAGGTGCCAGAGAGAGTTCAGATGATGAAGAAAGAGCTACTCTACAGATGATTGAAGAACTTCTGAATAAGATATGATAAGAGATCTCTTTCAATAATTTCTATAGCTAAACTAAAACTTGCATGTGCTTTTGTATTGTTCTGAATTATGATCAAATAGCTTAGTTCCATGTATACATGTGATAAATATTTAAAATAAATGCATGAAAGTTATTTTATTAAACAGATAAATTTTCATGCTTAAACAAAAGATCTCAATGACGCGCTTTTTCGAAGAATCCTGCACCCATGGGAATGATACCACAAAACTCCATGCTCTTGTCACTGCACCATAATATTTTAATGTTTGTAAAGTTACTTAAGGCTACTAATTTCAATGATCTTTTTATTGTTTACTTTCAATTTGAAATTCTTATTCATGAACAAAGAGCATATTCTTAGTTGGAAAAGAAATATATATAAATAGTACTTGAAAATGAAATGATACTATAAAAAACCAGTGTCACATATTTATTCATATGCACAAAAATTGAATGCAGTGTGAAAAGTTGGTTATACATGTAGCACAAAAATGTGTCACAAAATCTAGAATTTCCATTAATGTTGAGGAATTTTCAATGAATGCTAGAAATCTCAGATGGGCATTCAAGATAATTCTTGTTTATGTTGTATGTAAATAAAAGAAGCCATGTGCTAAGGTATTACATTAATTATTCTCATATATTATCACATGCATTGGAGAGTAACAATTTGTAAAAAAAAAAAAATGGAATGACAATTTTGATTTTGTACATTTCATAATTGAGGTGAGCTAGGTGTGGTATATTATTTTCATAATGATTTTGCTTTCTTTTTCCTTTTGAAATCCAGCTTAATTAATTAAGGTCGTTTGATAACCATTTTTGTTTTTGGTTTATCTTTGTGTTTAGTTTTTAGTTTTTGGTTTTGCCTTTAAAAAACAAAAACTATATATATTTGATAACAATTTTTTGTTTTTTGTTTTTAAAAATATAAAGCCAAACATGTTTTGTATCAATTTTTAGTTTTCTGTTTTAAAAAGTTAGAAAATTGAAAATGTATTTTGAGAGAGGAAATTCTATGTAGAGTAGAGATAACAATGATGTTGGTGCAAGTGAGAATGCTTCCCCAATTCTCGTGATCCGCGTCTCCACCGTTTTTCGGTCCAAAAGATATTCTCGAGAAAAATTATCGGTTTTATAATTGTTTTTAATTATTTTTAGAATTTAAGTATAAAAAAAGTGTAATAAATATATATTAATTATTTAAAAAATGGAATCGGGGACGAGGTCGAGACATGATTTGCTATTTTTGAGGCTCAACCCTACGGAAATTTTTGCATCCCCTAGTGTAGAGACATGAAAATGTGAGATGTAAATAAACTTTTGGAACATAAATTTTAGAAAGATAAATAAAAAGATTTAGAAAAGAAAATAGTGAAAGAAAGTTGAAGAAAAAAAGAGAATTTTTAGAGAAAAAATCAATAAAGTCAGAGAGAAAAAGATATGTTAAAGAAAAAAAGAAATTACAAAGAAAGAGAAAAATTATAGTGGAAACCAAAGATAAAAACAATATTCAAAATATAATTTTTAGACAAAATAAATAAATACAGAGATAAATAAAAGTTATAGTAAAAGAAAATTGAACGAGAAAATAAGATATAATTTTCAGAGGAAAAAATAGATTATGAAAAAAAAAGATAAGTTATAAAAGACGAAATTTTAGAGAGAGAAACGCTAGGAAAAATATTAAATTTTTAGAGACAAAAATGAAACTGATCTATTTGAAAAAAAAATAAAAAATAAAAAAACATAAAAATTTAGAGAGAGACAAATAATAATAAATATTCAAAATATGAAAATTTTAGAGAGAGAAAAATGAATTTTGTTGGAAGACATTAAAAAAAAAGTGGAGTATTAAAAAAAATAGATTTTGAAAAATAGAAATGTGTTTTTAAAAAATATATATATATATTTGAAATTTACAATTGATTTTTCAAAAACAAAAAACAGAAAATTGAATTCATTATAAACAACCATCTTCCTAAAAAAAAATAAAAACCAAAAACTAAAAATAAAAAACGAAATAGTTATCGGTCCTTATTTTTAGCTTTTTAAAAGTAACTTTTGAAATGAAAAAAAAAATTAAGATTTTAAAATATTAATTATAAAACAAATAAAGCAGTTAGAAAACATTAAAAAGTTTTTAAAAGTTTAAAAATGGTTTATGAAACGATACTTAATAATCAAAGAATTCTTGGAGCACATTGTATTTCTTATGTTAATGCGTTGATTAAAATCTAAGAAAAATAAGATTAAAAAAACATAATGTATAAATGAGTGTTTCACATTTTCTACCATCGGTAGAGACTTTTTTTCTAAAGGATGGAAGGTAAACATGAATATAGTTCCATGATTAAAATATTTTCATCTTTTTTGTGTTAGGTTAATTTGATACCTCATATATTTATTATATAATGGGAGGTAAGTGTCTACTTAGTCCCTAAAGTTTTGAAATGAACATTTGTAGTCCATGAGGTTTAAGATAAGTGTCTAATTGGTCTCTGAAGTTTCAGAATGTACACTTTTGGTCCTTGAGGTTTAAATTAGGTGTCAACTTGGTCCTGACGTTTTAAAATAAACACTTTTGGTCCCTAAAAAATAGTTTTAAATGGTCTCTAATTTTTTTACTGCTATTAACTAATATTAAAATAACGTAGCAAATTGCAATTAAATTGTTTATTGTAGTTGGTGATGTGGCAAATTATATTAATTAAATAATATATGTCCGGTATGAATGGCGGACGGCGGCGGCACAAACGTGGTGGTCGCCGGAAAAGGATAGGAGAAAGAGAGGAAGAGATGAGGAGAGGAGAGAGAAACTACCATCACCTACACATATATTATTTAATTAATATAATTTACTATGTCAGCAATTACAATAAATAATTTAATTGCAATTTGCCACGTCATTTTAATATTAGTTAATTAACAGTAAAAAAAATCAGGGACTTGTTCATTTTGAAACTTGAGGGACCAAGTTAGACACCTAGTTTCAGGTACGGAAGTAGACACCTATCTCAAACCTGAGGGACCAAAAATATGTATTTTGTCCTTATATAATATTTTAAAAGAAAAACAAGGATTGAAAAAGGTTGTTGGCCAAATTATCCGGATCCAAACTTTACAATCTTCATAAAGGCTGTAGAGTTGCCTTTAAACTCCTTAAAAAAGGTATAAATACTGAACCTTCCGAGGCTCAGCTTGTAACTTTCTGGGAGCAAATTAATTTGACAAAACAAAAGGACCAGTACTGCATCATTTGTAAACCAAAATATGAAGTGGGGTTAGTAGGGGTAAACATCCATCGACCATATCGGGATTTGTGCCAAAATCGATACTGTAAGCTAACTATTTGATTTCGATCGGTTTGAAATTAAAAATATTTTAAGTTTTGTATCAACCGATAGGACGATTGGTTGATTGTAGTCGATTTTTGGTAAATGTTAGAGGAATAAATTGTGATTTTTTTGAATTTATTTGTTCACCCTTGGGACTTTTTTACTTTTAGTAAAGAAAGTGCTCCAATGACTCTTGGAGAAGTGTCATGTTGAAGAAAGAACCTTTCATTTTTATATATGGTGACAAAAATATTCAAAGAGAATTCATCATTTCAGACGATCTCCTCTGCCACTCTTTAACACACCCACGAATGATATGAATATAAATGTGAGTTAGCTCAAAGATTGATGATAACATATCTTTAGAAAACATAATTATTGACCCTTCTAGGAGGAAGATGCTGATAACATCTTTGATATTATTCCTCTTCGAGGTACGAATGCATTTACAAACTCTTGGCTTTATAGATACAAAGAATTGTCAAGAATCTCGTTTTGAAAAGATAAAGAACCTAATAAAGATTCACAATATAAATTGGGTATCATTGTTGATTGGTTTGACATGGAATCCCACGGATATTAATATGATATTAGAACCTTAAAAACTCACACGAGCATTTGGTCCAAAAATGCCCGGCCACCATCTTGAGAGTTTATAATATATAAGTGGACAACTCAAAGTTTTCAATAAGATTAAAACCTTAATTTGACATGCTTTTCATAACTCTCCAAAACCTTAGGATGAAATGTATCTAAACCTCAATACAACTCATGAACTTAAAAGTTGCATAGGCATCAAAGGTGTTTGGAGCTTTCTTTTTTCTTAAAGGATATAAGGGAGTTAATTGTGTCTATTGAAACAATATTTTTTTTATTCTTCTGATAGCTCAACGATAGTTACTTCTACTATTATCAATTTCTGAGCGTAACTTAACTGATTAAGATACTTACTTCTAATGTTGGTCGTGAATTTGAATCTCCACCTCTGTATATGTTGTATTAAAATAAAATTTTTCTTAGACTATTTAGTTGGAACGTAACTATACCCTCTCAAATAGCGATACACATTAAAGCACATATGCATAGGTTGATTTTATCGGTTTGTGCACAAAGGTTGATTTTATCGGTTTGTGCTGCTTAAAAAAATTAGTAAAGTTCATATTAACCTAACAAAAAAAAAAATCAGTTATCATGTTATTTCTACAATTTGATTGTTGGTCAAGCAACACCTAAACACTTATATTTGCGCTAACTACCAACTAAAAATTTAACATCTTTTTAATTTTTCAAAAAATAGGAAAAAAACATTTTCTTTCCTTCGTCAAAAATTTAATGGAGGTCAGAAAAAAAAATGATGCTGATCTCTAATTATTTTTCTCTTTTTAGTACAATAAATTATAGATATAGAGATGTGAATCTTTACCTCAAAAAAAAAAGTATAGGTACCAATTACCGCTAAACTATACGATAATTATTTTTCTTGTTGGCCCCACAGAAAAAATGATTCGACCGCGAAAAATCAGCTCATAGTGATACTATTGATTAATGTCCTTTGCCTTAATGGTTAAGGCTTTTTGTATTATATTTGACCAATCTTGTTCACCTTGTGGTCCATAAATTTCCAAAATCTCTCTTTGAAAAAACCCTTACGAACGTTCTGTCTTTTCCCCTATATAATTTTTTACACTAATATTATGTATATAAATACATATTTCTTGTTGTGAAATTTTTGTAATTTCCTCATTAAATATTTATACATCAATATCACCAAAAATTAATTAAAATATATATATAAAGAAACTAAATATTAATATTAAAAAGAGTAATAAAGTGGGCATAGTTCAAGTTAAGTGATTCTGGGCTCAATATCAAAAGAGATACTTATTTTTTTATTTAAAAAAATTTTTATATTAAATTTTCACGATTTTTTTCTTTTCTTTTTTCACAGCTCCCAGAGAGAGGTGTCCGTGTGATTCACGTGGCGTTTTCAATTATCGTCCACCTTAATATTTAATGGCAGTCCGATTATTTCCTCCTCGCGCTCAGCCATGGAAGCCTGCAAGATATCAGCCATTTCCCTCTATTTCCTCTTCGCCCTCTTCACCTTCTCAGAATGTTCTACATCCATCGTTCATCAGCTTCAGCCTCATCCTCTGGAATCCTTCAAAATCAACAATACCCAGGTCAGTAAAAGGGCTTTCTCGTTTTCCCATAAAATTTTGAAAAAAAGGACCGTCAATGTCATGGCTGTGTTAAATCGCTCAAATTACAACCACCCATTGCTCTGTTTCAATGGATGGATTTCATTGTATGGTTTTATTTTCGGCTCTTGTGAGGAAAAATATAAATGGGTGTTCAAGCAATCGGAGTAATTTGGTCTAAATTTTTCTGACTCCCAAAATCCTTTTGCTGATTATTGTTCTTGTTGTTACAGAATGCTGGGAGCTGTTCGTTCACAGTCACAATAAAAACAAGCTGCTCATCGCCTGTCTACACACGAGACAGGATCAGTATTTCGTTTGGGGATGCATATGGCAATCAGGTACTTTCTGATTTTGAACAAAATTTCAATCCCCAATATAATTTTTTTTTTACAGTTCCATGTTGTTTATGTGCTTGAAGTATGAGTTCTGGAAATCAGGGGATTGTTAGATAAACAGTGAGCTAATTTCAACTCAAATTTTCAATTGCATCGGGTTGAGATGTTGAAATTGCTCAAACCTGGCTAACCAAGACTTTGATTGATAACCATTTCATTTTTGGTCTTTTGTTTTCTCGAATTTAAGCGTATGAACACTACTTTGAACTATTTTTATTTTGTATTTTTAAAGATTTGCAGTTAGTTGTAGTTGGTGATGATCCTGTTTTTGAAGGTATTGCGTTGGGGCTTTCTTGCTACATTTAAAAAGTTTTGGTATTGACTTTGGACACTTTTATTTTGAAGGAACAGAGACAACAAATCTTTTGTTTTCAAATTTTGTATGTAGGTTCTAAGAAGTCCCTGAAAAATGAAAAGCAAGAAACGGTGAACGTTACCTCAGAAATGAGAAATAAGAACGTTACGAAACTGCCATTAGAATTCTCCCATTTTGATACTTGTGTGTTTCTAGATATAGCATGTGGTGTGGTTGTTGTAGACTTGGATTCTTCAAAAGTTGACTTATTTCCTGGTTAAGTTTTTCTTTCCTATCTCCATTATTCTCCAAATGCAACACATTCCCAAGACAACCTTACTTTCATATATTCTTGCTTAGAATTAACAATCACTTAAAGAAGTGGCTTCTCATTTCCCATTATTCTTTCTCAAAACAAACAATCCATCACCCTTGTTTCAGCTTTACTCATCTCTCCTACACACAAACCTCTCTCTATCATTTTTCTCCATTGATTTGTATATCGATTATCGTGTGGATGATTAGGTATACCTACCAAGGATCGATGATCCGTCTTCAAGGGCATTCGAGCGTTGCTCTACGGACAGGTTTGACATAAAGGGACCATGCACATACCAGATATGCTACGTATACCTCTACAGGAGCGGATACGATGGATGGACAGTGGATAAAGTAACCATCTCGGGTTATAATACGAGAACAGTTACGTTTAACTACAACTCAAGGATCCCTAATGATATTTGGTTCGGGTTTAACGTATGCTCTCCGTATCAAGCTGTGGAATCCACTGCAGCAGTGTAGAAAGGATTGAGGTGCAAATTTTCAAACTTTTATGAGAGCTATGAATAAAGTACTTTTATGGGTGAGATGTGTTCTACTGGGAACTATCTACCCGTCTATCCGAGTAAAACAATATAAATTACATATTTTGCTTGTAGCAAACTGTGGAATGTAGTTTTCTGTGGATCTTGTTGTACTTTGTTATCCCTTTTTTTCTTCTTCTTGTTTTTCCTTTTTAATTTATGCTATTGCTGCTGTTGAGTTTGAAAATTCTTGTATATTACAAGGATGATTAACTCGAGTTTTTTAAGTAATGCCGGTAATAAATGTTATATCTACGCATATTACTGTGTACAAGTTTAGGAATGGCAATGGAGTCGAATGCAAGAAGCACGTTTTTCAAGTTCAACAATGGCAAGATTCGAACCATCCATGATAATTTGTGTTTTATCCACTTAACATAAGGTTGGATTGACAATGTCAACGACAATAGAATTTCTGAGTAGGTACGGAAAAAATGGTAAAACCATTGTCTACTTTAAAGTTGAGCATGGCTTCAAATTAAATATCATATACATTTAAATTAATCATTTGAAAGTTTTAGATGAGGAGCTCGAGGGGAAATTATTTGAGCCTGAGGTTGAAAAGAATTTAGAGGATTATTTGTGGCCTGGTTAACTAATTTTTCGAAGTTACGTAAAGTAAAATATGAAAGATGTTTAGTGATCTTGTTTAGAGGATACTTTGTTTTTCTAATTCATTTCACCAAAAATGAAAACTATAGCAAAGAATCAACACTTATTTCTATTTTCGTTATTATTATTTTTTGTAAATAGATGTATTTATAAGTAAAGCAAACTTTTGAAATTAAAACGAACAATGTAATTTTAAGGAATCATAATACCGGCAAGGATCAACCAATCCAGATGACCGATTGAATTGATCCGATTGACAACAAGTGGTATGAGCGACACGAAAATACATATTCTCTCTTTCCCTCCATAACGTCTTACTTACTCATTTTTTTGTCTCACCATTTCTAACCTCTCTTTTTTTGCATTTCACAACACCACGAGGACTTCCCTTACTCATTTGTCTTTTTTTATCTTTTTTAAATTTAATATATCTTTTTGTATTTAAAAAACTTGAGAAGAAAAGATAAATGAAAAGACAATTAAGAAAAAAGGCAGTACGTACCTTTGGAATTTGGATTGTGAAAAAAAAAACGAAAAGATAATTTATTTATTTATTATTATTATTATTTTTTGAAGTTCAACTTTCTACAGTAGGTAGCATCTACCTTTGAAATTTGGATTGGGAAAAAAAGAAATACCAAGGTTTGTTTGTTGCAAGGAGATTATAAGATTTTTTTTTAACAATGAAAAAAATATTCTTTTTGAAATATAAATATGTTATATTGAAAAATACAGTAAAAAAGATACGAAAAACTTGAGAAAAAAAAATTCAAATTGATGAAAAATAGATGATATTGATGGAAAAAAATAGGAGATGTTGATGAAATATTGAAAGTTAATAAATAATGACAAAGCAAGCACATGTCAGATGGTAATTGACATATATCTCCAATCAAGAGATTGGAGATATATCACAATCAAGAGATTGTGAGCTTGGTCCGCTACCCCACATGTTGTACTAAAAAAAAGAAATATTAAAAATAAAGAATCAGTCTTCAAGAGCACAATGTTAGAAGTTTTTTTTCTAATTACACCATGTAGTTTCGTTTCAAAAAAGACAACATGTAGTTTTCTTTTTCCTCTTTTAGAGGGAAGACGACATGTAGTTTAGAGGTAGCATATTCTCGTATAATGAATTCTCCCCATATGGCCTATTTCACATTTATTACCCAATGTAAATACAAAGATTTATGCTTAGCCAGGCCCATATTTTACATTTATTACCCAGAATCCTAATTTTATTTTATTACATTATATGAACTGTTTCTTTTCCCTCTCTCTCTCGTGTTCTATATCCCCTCAAGTTATGGTACATGAAAAAGGAATTTCTACCATTAAGACATAGATTGCCTAAAATATATGGTTTTATTTGTAATTAAACCTTATGGTAATTTCAAAGTTTCCACACACTCCATGGAGGGGGGGAATGTCATAATACTCATGAAAATACTCACTGCATATGAACACAACTACTAATAAATTGCAGCTTATATAATAGACCTCTATCAAACTTCTAATTTTGAGGATTCTTGCTTGAACTTTGCTACAATGGCTATGAAATGGATGGTATTTTTGCTCATTTCGGTTCATTTTTTTCACTCATCTCAGAGCTATTTCTCTCATAATCCAACTACTAATTACTAATGCGTTTTGGTTTATTATTATTACTTCTTTTGTTTTCTTAAGGCTTGTTGGTTTGGATTGCTTACAACTTAGAACTTGTTCTTCTACTTGCAGGCAGGTCTTGTAGTAGTTTTACTACTAGTACTATGTCTGATATTTGGATTAAAGCATCATCCAGAAAGCAATAATGATGATGCTATAGACTATAATGACATTGATGTGGTTCAATATGGGGCAGCTGGGGATGGAATTACAGATGATTCACAAGTAAATATCCACACTCTCAGGCTTCAAGTTTTGTATCTAATACGCTATCGATTCTAATTATGATTCATCATTCAAAGGCATTTCTAAAGGCTTGGGAGGCTGTTTGTGAAGCTACAACTCCCTCAGCTATGCTAGTACCATCTCGCAGAACATTCTTTTTGAACCCAGTGAAGTTCCAAGGCCCATGCGTGTCCTCCAGTGTTGGTGTTAAGGTAATCAGGCTTTTCTAGTTGTTCTTTTTTATAATCGAGATGTTAGTGTTCCCACTAGCCTAAGGCCTAAGGCTCATCCCACCAAACAGATCTTCGGAGATATCAAGGGTTTTAAGATACTAAGTTATCAACCAGAGCTCGAATCTAAAAATAAGTTCTAAACATTATTAATGCGTAAAGTGCATAAGGTTCTAGTGACTTACTTGGGAAGTGCAGATTCTTGGGAAAATTGTGGCTCCGAGTGACATTGATGCTTGGAAAGAATTTGACGTGGAAAATTGGTTGCTCTTCTCTAATGTGAGTAGACTTGTCATACGAGGGAGTGGCCAAATTGATGGGCAAGGAGCTGCTTGGTGGGGCCGGAAATCACATGGTAGACCCACGGTTTGTCAGCATCACCATTCCAATTCTCACTTGTCTTTAGACTGTGTCTATGTTTATGCAGGGATGTTTCTATTTTCTTGTCTTACCAATGTTTTTTATTGTATCCGCATGGTGATTGCAAGGCACTGGCGTTTTACGACTGCGACAGCCTTCGGCTATCTGAATTAACACACATTAACAGTCCAAAAAGCCACATGCACATAGTTCGCTGCAATGACACATCCATCTCTCAACTGCAGATATTAGCACCTGAGGATAGTCCCAACACGGATGGTGTCGATGTCAGCTATTCGACCAACGTTCAGATTCAGAACTGCAAAATTGCAACAGGTATAGTTAGTGCAATCCCAATAAAGGTTAACCAGAAACTTAATTTTTGTGACAGAACTAATTCTTCAATTGCAATAACAGGTGATGATTGTATTTCTATTAGCGAGGGCTGCTCCAATATCCATATCGCAAACATCCAGTGCGGACCAGGTCATGGCATAAGGTTTAAGTTACTCAAAAACTGTTAAAATGTTTCCTGATTCACATTTTAGCTTCTAGCATTTGAAATTAAAATTAAAAAGTCTTGCTAAGAAGGCAAGTGGTTTCAGTATTGGTAGCTTGGGAGAAAATGGGGTGACAACCAATGTAGAAGAAGTGAGAGTTCAAAATTGTCACCTGAAAGGGACCATGTATGGAGCAAGGATCAAAACTTGGCAGGTTTCTCTACCTGTTGATACTTGATGTCTTGATCTGATGTCTTCAAACAAGGAGAATTTTATTGATTTTTCATCCATTTCCTACAATTTAGGGGGGATCTGGATATGCAAGGAAGGTATCCTTTCAAGGAATCACACTGGATCAAGTTAAGAATCCAATCCTGATCGACCAGTATTACTGCAACGGTAAAAATGGCTGCAAAAACCAGGTAACATCAGGAAACGTTTCCTTCAACAAGTGTACATGCAAATATAGACTAAATCCATATCCAAAAAGTAAACAAAACTCTAAGGAGTAAAAACTGGACATTTTCCTTTTAGCAATAGACTTTTTTAATATAGATATGCAAAAGGTAAATTAACATATCAGGGAAATCTAGCAGACATCAGCTGTCCAAGTGAGTGATGTTTTGTACCAAGGATTTCATGGAACATCTGCAACAGAGGTCGCAATCAAATTAAGTTGTAGTGAAAGTGTAGGCTGCAGCAACCTTGCATTTGAAGATATTGAGATAAAATCTGCAGATTCTGATAAAATCACACAGTCCTCATGTTATAATTCCAATGGAAGATCTACAAATACAGTTCCAGCCATAGATTGTTTGTTGCCACTGATGAATTCTTGAAAGAACATCTGTGAATGCATCTGGTAAAGGAAGCAATTTTACAGGCTCCCACTGGAAGAAATGATTGATTTTTTTTTTTCCAGACTAACGATCTTACATCAGTAGCATACTCAGCTGCACCGTATCCTAGTTCTGGTTTAGTTTGTACCATTTATTTTTACCCATACAACATTGGACAATGTCTATTACAATATGATGTCTACTGAAAAAAACCACATCAACAATGCTAACCCTTTTTAAAGATATACTTCAGCAGATAGACACTATTATGTTGGTCAATTTCTTGGATGGAGTAAAAATTGAAACACAGACAATGAATGCTATACAGATATATGAGGGGAAGAAATATTCTACTGCAACAAACACAGTCAATCAAAGCAACTGACTAAGCGAATATCGAAAATCCTTAAAGGACTCGGAAAAATTTTGTTCTTTATTTCTTTTGGAAAAAGAAAAGGAGTTGGTTGAGGCATACTATATAGATAAACGTGAATAGAGTAACAGACGTGTTTACATTCCCAAATATTCAAATAATTCGTCCAATACAACAACAAAGGTTGATACAACTAAATAGAAAGTGATGAAGTCTATTATACTCGTCATGATATCACCTCCAGTTCCAACTAAGATATTAACTTAACTTCTAATTCCAAAGTATTACATACAAATCCTACAAGGATACAAGTAAATTCTATATTTCACATGACTCCGAGCGTCCAAATAGCCTATAGCGGTTATCTGCAACGTTTTCATACACAAAATTTCGAACAAACCTGCAACTCAATTAGTAATCAGAATTAGAACGATAATTCTCACACCTGATTTTATTTTATTTATTTTTGTTTAGAGCTGTGTGGTGCTGAAAATTTTTTAAATGATAGTAAGGATTGACTTACAGTGGCACAAACTGGAGGAAAAAGGCAAGCTGGGGAAAGGGTAACTCTAAGTGTTCCATTATTCTTATAACAGCTTCAGATTTGATATAAGATCTGCAGTCCAGTATTTAAATTTAGCATCACAATCTTCAACTGAAAAGATAGCAGTAATGCCTTGTGGAAGATAGAGATATTTTTTTCTCAGTAAAAAAGGGCAACTTTCTTCTCTTTCCGGGGAGATCAATAAACTAGAAATATGTTATCTTGTAATTTTTAATTATTTTAAAAAAAAATTCTGGAACACCATTGATCATGAGCAAGATAGGCAAATATAGCTCTCATTGGACCCTTTAAAAGAGGAGCTGCATGCATATACCTATCCTTTTCAACTAGTACAACACTCGAAATATCATCCGGTGCTCTTCCCGACCTTCTAAGCAGCTTCTTGCCAGCTTCACTTTGGAGAGCCTCTAATCGTATTCTTCTGTAAACGTCAAGAGACAGGGTTTCAAGGTAATCCCAATGATAATTTCAACTTCTCCTTAGAGAAAAATGATGGCCCGTTTACAGAAACACATAAACTTAAATTTTTAGGGGCAACAATTCACTCAGGATAACAAGGTTGGTTCCCTTTGATAACCATTTTGTTTTATATTTTCTAAAATTAAGCTTACAGCCATTAATTTCACATCTTGTTATTAACATTTTAAAATCGTTTTCAAAATGTAAGCCAATTTTTTAAAACCACGAAAACTAGTTTCAAAAGCTTGTTTTTGTTTTTAAAATTTGGCTAAAAATTCAATAGGTTCGGAAGAAAGGTGAAAAAAATAATAAAGTAATATTAAGAAAACAAGTTTAATTTTTAGAATTAAAGAACAAAAAACGAAATTGTTATCAAAGTATCAAAGTATATAAACCACGGATCCTGAAAACAAACTTCGAGAATTATTTTTAAGATGTTTCTTTCTACCATACATAAGTATCGTCTTTCCAAGGGAAAAACAAAAAAACAAAATCAAAAGAACACGAACCTGTTTCGGTCATTAGCACGAACAAATCTTACACCTCCGTTGCATAAATTGCACACACCTAATAGATTAAGAAAATCATTGACACTTCACTTATACCATAAATCAGAAAAAACTAGAAAAATCATACACTAGCACCTCACTTCAATTCAATTCAATTCTATCAGTGAGCAGAGAATTCCACACAATATAGAAGAATCAGAGGTTTGCTTATTAAGAAAGAACAGCAATCGGAACACTGAAAAAATCCTGTACCGTCAAATAGCATTATTGGTCTCGAATCTTTCTCGAAGAAGTCAGAAGTTGCTTCGATCCAGTCTATCGTTTCGCCTTTGGTCGCCGGAGATAAAGAGGCGAAAGCTATTGAATGCCGCGGTCTAGCTTGCGCTTGAGGCGGCGGGAGAAATCGTGCCGGAATTCTCCCGGGAACCGGAATTGCCATTGGAAACGGTGGCAGTTGCTCTATTTGGCAATGGCTTTCCCCTTCGCCGATTTGCAGGAAAAATTTGAAATTAAAAAAAAATAAAATCGAAAAAAGATTACAATTACTTAACCTTGTTTTTTCTGATAATTACGGGACCATCCTGAATACGGAAAATGACTTCGGTGGTGTTACGGTAATTTCAGTGTTCAATTCTGTTTGTGCCACGTGGGATTGTACAGTCCACCTGAGCTTGTGATTGGACTATGATTTTTTTAATAATTTAATTTAATGATTAAAAAAGTCAATAAATTTATCAGAATATTATTGTCATTTCTTTTCATAATAAAAAACTCAAACGACGTATCGAGCGTTGAATTAAAACCTTCTATTGCCAGTTGGATCATGTTTATTTTGATTTTTTTTAACAACCCAAATAATATATGATTTCTGTAAAGTTGTTTGTTTGTAATTATAATGTTTACTCATTCACTTTTAATGCTTTCATTTTTTATAAGATTTGTCAAAAGTGACGATCATGTCCCATCTTATCTTAACAACCTTTTAAACAGTAGATTTCAAAGATATAAGGTTGTCAGTTTGATCATATCCTGTCAGCTCGAAATCTTATCCTAATATGTTATCATGTATTCCATTTATCTAGACTAGAGACTCATCGGAGAATCTCTATTATTGTTATTCTTTTCACAATAAAATTCTTGCAAGTTTTCTTTTTAACATTAATGAGTCTTGAATTCAAACATTTTATTGTTGTTTTTGACCAGTTAATTCATGTTGATTTTGATTTTTTAACGACCCAAACTATATGTCTAGATTGTGTTGTTGCTCATTTTTTGGATCAACGACTACATGTGTTGGTCATATAAACGTCAATATGGTCAATGTGGGGTAACAACACCAAAGATATGAAAAACATAATAAGAGGTAAACTTAAAAACAATGAAAAATAGGCATTAGTTTGATGTATGTCATATGCATTCTAGAATTTACGTGATCGAAATAGCTCAATTAGTTAAGACATTATTTACTAACCTAAAGACAACCCGTTCAAATAACTCACTTAGGTTGAGTTTAACCATATAAATAATAATAATTAAAGTAATATGTTTGACAAATCAAAATAATCAATTTTCATCTATTGGTAGTTTGACAAGTAGTTTACCAGTCACGGTTAATCTGCTAAGACGTTTGTCATACATAATATATGGTGGGAACATTACTTGCATGTTGGGTGGTTGGAAATGTAACTATGATAGGTCAAGTACTGTTAAACATACTAGTCTTGTCTCTTATAAAGTATGACGTGACTACATCTTCACAATATTAAATGACATGAGATGTAATACTTTTGATCCTTTTGTAGTATTGAATTTGTTTCAAGTATTGAAGAACGAGTCACCTAAACTAAATAACCTATCATATTTCATTACCAGACTTATCACTTGATATAGTCACGAGTGACTTCTTTTTTATCTTAAGCGTACTATGTCTCACCTAATTAGACTCTGCTTATAATGTTCTTACCTAGTTAAGTCAATGACTTTTTCTTTTTCTTAATATCTAACGTAATTAGATTTTTTAGTGACTTATTGTCAAAGTTCAATCGATAGTTTGAGCTAACATTTTAACATTAATTATATTTTTTGTAATTGAAAAAATATGAACTTGAATCTAGCCCCATTATCAATCAAATGTTGTTTGCATTCCACGATTTTACAAATTCAAACATATGTATTCAATAAGAAAAAACACGTTTCTTTCCACAAAATAAAAAAAGGAGAAAAAGGAGAAAAAAAGACACCTCCTAGAACCGAGTCAACCCACTGTGTTGACTCTTCCACTACATTTCTTACAACTCGCCGCCAAGTGACAAGCGGCGGTTCTTCCTCCGTTTTTTTGCTCAATAATAATTCACCCAAAAGGATTTTCAATTTTTTTTTTCTCATTTTTTTTCTAATTAATAAATAGTAGCTGCAAGAAACGGGTCTCTTTTTTCTTGGGGTTGTCCTTTGGAAGATCGGCGGAGAGTTTCTGAACCAAAACGCGAAACCGGGAGGAGAAATTCCGATCAAACAGAGGAAGAGGCCAAATGGGGTGGATCGGAGAAACCATTGATTCCATCAAATCCCTTCAGATTCGTCAGGTCCTCTCCCAGGTCGTCAGTCTCGGTTAGCTACATCTCTCTCACACCTACGGATCTCGGTTCTTCTGGGGAGAAATACTACTGTGGGTTGTGACTCAAAGTTGAAATGTTGGTTTCTTTGAGCGCTTTGGATATTTGAGAATCACAGCTTCAGACCCAGCTGGTTTTTATGCAATTCGCGTGCATGATTAAGAATTGGGTCGACGAGGGTTTTTGTTTTCCCACTAATTTATGATACCAGAAAGTTTTAGTGGTTCGGTCCAATTTGGTTTTCGGATTACATTTTGCCGAAAGGAAATTGGAAATTGAGAAGTAAAACTTAACACGAGAGCGAATTGTCGTCATTTTCATGATGATGTGTTCGATTCATTTTCGATGCTACGGTTCAATATTTTGTTTATGGAGCCCTTAGGTCTTGAGGAGGTTGCAATGTGCTAGGAGATTGAATAGTTGCTTTAAATTCATTGGCTTTTGGCTTCTGCTGGTCTCTGAAAGTTGATTTTTCGATTTTGGTTACTTCAATTATAGAAACAATGTTACCACTTCTTTTTTGCAGATGCCAATTTATCCCATGAAGGATATTATTGAAATATTTGGGTTACAGATGCCAAATAACCCCATTCTAAATGTAACCAGTATTGGTTGAGTTTAACTGACTCTTTAAATGACAGATGTTCTTGTTAAAATTTATCATCGATGTTATGGCCTTGTGACGGTTGAAACTGATTAGTTTTATTTATTTGTTCAGGCATGATTGTAACATCTGCTCTCATAATATGGAAGGCATTGATGTGCATTACTGGGAGCGAGTCTCCTGTTGTTGTTGTTCTGTCGGGGAGCATGGAGCCTGGATTTAAGAGGGTAAGACGATTTTACTATGATGGATTTTATAAGTTTGCTCATAGAATAACTTTTGTTTGTACATTGATTTTCTTTTGGTACTAACTGGTTTCTGGACCTGTTTGTCCATCGAGACTTGTTTTTCTTGTAAATTTTATTTATTCATTTTTTTTTTTTAAAGTTCTGGTTAACTAAACATTCATTATCTTATTTTCAAGTATTAAATTCTAAGGATTTGCTTCTTAGAGTAGTTTGACAATGATGCAGAAGAACATACTGTAATTTTGATTCTAAAATGGTTGTATTTGCATGTCTACTTATCATTTTTTGGTGGTTCTATGAAACGAAATAATTAAACATTGTTAAGAATCTACAACGTTCTTGAGTTTATAAAGTGTTTTGTTATTCTAAACCTATAGTTTGTATGCATAACCTGTTGAAATGAAAGGATTAAATCCTTGGTATAAGATGGAAGTATTTTAACTTTATCATTTTAAGTTTAGTTTCATCATCTAATTTTAATCATTCAAATAAAATGCAGGGGGACATCTTATTCTTACACATGAGTAAGGATCCTATTCGTGCTGGAGAGATTGTTGTCTTTAATGTTGATGTAAGTGCTGTGCTGAAAGGGTTTAATGCTTTCTATTTTATTTAGCATCTGCTTACATTTTATTGTCTTATTGTTCACTTTTGTTTCGGACATTTTTCTAAATTTTTTTTGTTATTGGTTAACCTTTGCAGGGTCGTGAAATTCCAATTGTTCATCGTGTAATCAAGGTAAGCATCTTTTAAAGATGATGTTGTTATCTAAATGCTATTCGCCATTTGGAACTGGTCACACAATTTTCAGTGCCCTCTGTCTTCACATTTAATAAATTATGATATGCTTTGCACGTATATTTGGGTATTTTATGTTAGTTATTTGGGATGGCATTATGTTCTATTTATGTTTAGCTTCTTCAGTGGTTGGCTGTTGGAAATGAGATGAATGACATTGTTGTTGTATAGTGTAGAAGTTAAAACAGTAATAAACGACTATATTGCACTCCACATCTGAAGAAACTGAACTTCCTCCCAAGTTATATATGTTATGTTCTTTGCACCGTGAACTTTCTTATTACTGTTCTTTTCCGTATCTCAACTGTGAACATATATAAACCTACTGTCAGACATTATATCAAGCTTTTGCTTGCTGTTTCTGCATGTCCTTTAATTTGGCTAAACCATGTTAATTAGTGATCTAGTTTTTGGCTCTGTTTATCCATAATATAATTGCTTTCTCAGGTTCATGAGCGGCCAGACACAGGAGAAGTTGATGTTCTTACCAAAGGTGCACGCTTTTAATTGAATAAGTTTAGAGTACGTTTTAATATGCAAGCTTTTGGACATATATGCATTGTCTTTTTATAAGGTCAAAGAATTGACGTGACCTAATTCTAATGTTATGCACTTCACAATCTCAAATATTTATGATCAAAGTTTTGTTAATCTAATTATTTTCTGTTGCTTCAAAGTGCTCACTCTTTCTCATACTTTTTGCTTAGGGGATAATAACTATGGGGATGATAGGCTATTATATGCTCAAGGTCAGCTTTGGCTTAAGCGGCATCATATAATGGGGAGAGCTGTTGGGTAAGAACTTTGAATCTATCATCTCATTCATTTCATTTTCTGTCATTGAAGTGTATCAATAGATACATACATGCTAATGCTCATGTTGTCTTTTTCAGGTTTTTACCTTATGTTGGCTGGGTGACCATTATTATGACCGAGAAGCCGATAATTAAGGTTTGTAAATCATGCCTCTCCGGTTCTCCTTCTCCCCCACTCCATAAAAAAATACTTTCAGGTTTCATTCATACACGCATCTCCCATGTTTGAAAAACAATTGAAACTCAAGATCTTTATCATTAAAATAGCTGTCCCCTAAACTTTTTGACAAACTTCGTGAGCCACGGACTCCGTTGGAAGACTATCAAATTGACACCCTTATGCAATTCCATACAAAAATGGCATACATGAGATCCCACTTTGGATCAAAGCCTCACTCTGCACAGATGTAGACGATGTATTTGCATCTGCATTTGCTTGAAATCACAGTGGTCTACATTGGATACGAACATTAACTTTCTTCTGATAGCCACTTATATTTGATGATGCATATGTTCCGCGTGAGGTATGAGTAGGAGAAAATCTTAATATCCTATGTTGTTTATTTTTGCAGTATATTCTTATTGGAGCTTTGGGGCTTCTTGTCATAACTTCAAAGGAGTAAGGCCAAACCAAAGTAGCAAAATTTAGGTACACAGACAGATCTCCACAAGTAATTTCCTTTGTATACTGGACACAACTTTTCTTATGTTAGCTCTTTAACCTCTTAGCACCTGTTTTTGTTACTCTATTTGCTGAGCATTTCTCATGGAAAACTAGAATTGTATCAGAAACTCGGTTCGGCTTTCGACTCTCTGTTTCGATCTGATGATGAGGGTATGTCTTGCAACTATGAACATGGTGGGTTTTGGTTCTTCTTAGGGGCTGTTTGGTTGGTGGAATTGAAACTAGAACTAGACTGAGAATTACAAAGGAATTTGGATGATATTGAAATCAGATTTTGTTCAAGCAGGTTGTTCTATCCAGTTCAGGGACTGAATTCTAATTTCTTTTTTTTTTCTGAAATATGGTGTTACAGAAATATAGTAGTAGATCTTCTTGCCCATGGATTTTCTTCATGTTGTAGAATTTGGTTGAGTTGTTTTTTATTTGTTTAAAAGGATTTTGCATGTTAAACTACACAGGCAATGTTGGTTTTTGGTAAATTCACGAAGTATTGCTATTTGTTTAAAATACAATATCTTTCATATTATATGCTATGTACTAAAATTTTGGTAAAAAGAAACCCTTAAATTTTCTAAAATAATATTTTTTAATGTTATTGTCAATCTAACAATAATCTTGTCCTTAATCATTATCTCATGGTTGTAATCCAAAGTGATAAAAAAAATATTTAGATGTAAACTGAAAAACAATTCAAATAATGAAGTTATTATTATTATTATTATTATTTTAATTATATCAATGTCAATTAAAACCCAAAAGTGAAATATGATTAATATTGAATCACAGGGATAAAAAAAACATTTAATATTATTTTTCAATGTATTACATGTAGCAATATATTTAATAAACTGAAATAAATAAACTGAAAGAAATAAAATTGAAAGAATATATATCTAAAGAAGTTTGGCAAATTAAAAGAATATATGAAAATAAAATAAATTGAAACAATATTTAAAAGAAATAGGGGGAAAGAATAAAGATCATTTAACAAAGTGTATAAATTTTTACTCTAAATTTTTAATTTAATCAAACCAACACCTTTTAGCTTTAATGGGTGTTGCAATCTTCCCCAAAATTTTAAAAAGTGTTGCATTTTTACCTTCTAATTAAAAAATTGTTGAAAAAACATAGATTATAAAACATTTTTTTTATATAGAAAAGTATGAAATTGATAAAAGATTCAAACAAAACAAGAGAGTTTTTATTTTCTTAATTAAAATTAAAAAAGTTTTGGCAGAGTTATCTGATGATCCTATTTATTTATTAATCAAATTTAATTTGTGAAAAGTTTAATTTTCATTGAATTAATAAGTCTTTTTATTATTATTGTTATTTTTGGTTAAAATTAGTGGGTCAATCAGCAGAAATTCAATGGTTTTTTTTTAATATTGTTGTAAATGAAACTTATTTTAAAAATATAGTTGTTGAATTAAAAATATTAAAAATATTGTAGTTTTAAAAAAAGAAGGTTGGAGAGACGACCATTTAGACGTGGACGCCACGTAAATTTTTTTAAAAATTTGAACGTGGTCGTCCGGTCGGTTCATTTCTGGAAAAAAAAATATAATTTTTTATATTATATATTATTTAGTAGTTTTAATGTAAAAAATTCTTTAGTGGTGACGTGGTGCCACATGGTCGTCTCTTGGTTCAAATTTTTAAAAAAATTTACGTGGCGCCGACCAACCTTCTGTTTTATAAAACTACAATATTTTTAAAAAAAGTTTCAAAACCTACAATATTTTTAATTAAACAACTATATTTTTAAAATAAGTTTCATTTACAATAATATAAAAAAAACCCGAAATTCAATAGACTGTATAAAAAAAAATTTCTCGAAGAAATTATCTTGAGACTCCAAGAGCCAATCACCTCCGCCTATTTCAACAGCGCACAGAGCGTACAATGGACCTTCATCTGTACAATTAGGAGTTCAAAAACAATGGCAATTTGCAAAATCAAAACCTAAACCCCCAAAACCAAAACCCCACCAGAAAAAAGGAAAAAACATAGCCCATAACAAATATCCAACCCTGTAAAAATTTCAGACATTTCCCCCTCTCGGATCCCCTACGGCAGTCCTTTCGACTCTCTAAACTCCAATCTGAATTCTTCCCACGGCCGTTCTTTCTCTTAATCGCCCCATTTTGTGTTCTTTTCAAACAAATCCCATTATTGTACCTATTATTTTTGCTGCTTCAATCTGTTGTTACCTCACTGTTCTTCACATTCTCGCGCGGATTAGTATTGGAGTGTTCTTCGAGTTTGTTTTACTGCCTTTGGCTTCTGGGTGTGCTTCAATTTTGAATACCGCTGCTTCATTATCGAATTAATCTTTACCCCATTTTTTTCTTGTAGCAGCCGCCTCTCGGTTTCCCTGTTTGTATTTGGGGGCAGTGGCTGTTTTCTCATGAATATGATTTAGATCTCGATTTTGATGGATGGGTATGTTTCTTCTACCTGAGGAGACGCCTAGAACATGCTCTCTCTGCGACCTATTCGCAGATTCTGCCGTGCTGCTACCGTCATTGTATCTACAGAGACTCCCGCGGCTGTATTTAATCAAGTTCTTAACTCGAAATCTGTGGAAGAACCTGCACTTATAAAGCTTAAGGCGGAACGGGACCCTGAAAAGCTGTTCCATCTGTTTAAAGCCAATGCCCACAACCGGCTTGTGATTGAGAATCGATTTGCGTTCGAAGATACTGTGTCTCGACTGGCTGGAGCTCGTCGATTCGATTACATTGAGCATTTACTTGAGCATCAGAAGACGCTCCCGCAGGGGCGCCGTGAAGGATTCATTATAAGGATCATAATGCTATATGGTAAGGCTGAGATGATCAAGCATGCTGTTGATACTTTTTATGATATGCACTTATATGGGTGCCGTAGGACTGTGAAATCTTTTAATGCCGTGCTTAAGGTTTTGATGAAGACCCGTGATTTGGGAGCCATTGAGGCATTTTTGAGTGAAGCTCCTGAAAAATTCGATATTGAGTTGGATATTATTTCTGTTAACATTGTTGTTAAGGCTTTTTGTGATATAGGTATTCTAAGTAGAGCTTATCTTCTCATGTTAGAGATGGAGAAAGTGGGAATAAGACCTGATGTGGTTACCTATACGACGTTAATTTCAGCTTTTTACAAGGATAATCTATGCGAAATTAGTAATGGACTGTGGAATCTAATGGTTTTGAGGGGTTGTTTGCCCAATCTTGCTTCTTTCAATGTGAGGATTCAATATTTGGTTGACAGGAGACGAGCGTGGGAGGCTAATAAATTGATGAATGTGATGCGGAATATCGGTATTGTTCCCGATGAGGTTACTTACAATCTGGTAATAAAAGGCTTTTGCCAAGCCGGTTTTTTTGATATGGCCAAAAGGGTTTATTCTGCTCTGCAAGGGAGCGGGTATAAACCTAACGTCAAAATTTACCAAACCATGATTCATTACCTGTGCAGAAGTGGAGATTTCAACCTGGCATATACAATGTGCAAAGATGCCATGAACAGGAATTGGTTTCCAAATATTGATACAATTCATTCATTAATTAAAGGCCTGAAGAAGATGGGACAGCTTGGGAAGGCTCAGTTGATCCTAACATTGGCTAGGAAAAGGGTCCCTCCTTTCTCTCTAACTCAGTTGGAAGCTTTGAATACCACACTGGCCAAGAGTTGAAAAAGAGATTTGTATACTGATGCTCGATAAAATGTAACAGGAAGCTCAAAAGGAGCTCATATTCTTTATTTGGTTCTATTTGTAAATTACAAAGTTAATTGGACACTGATTTTTTATGGGGTTACATCTTCAAAAAGGTTTCTCTTTTTCTCAGTTAATTTATTCTACCACCTCAATAAAGTCTGTTACAAGATGAGAGTTCCGAATGGAGTGGCCGACGTTCACCATATTCTCTGTGAGTTATTGAGCAAGTCTCTTTCTCTCGCTGTCACTGTCATATATACACATATTTAGGCAGCAAACATGCATTTCCACGTCCAAAAAATTCCATCCTCAACTTGATTTGCAATGTTGCCAACTGTTTGTACAAGTAATTCTACATATACAATACACACTTTCTCATTTTCTTATCTATGATGTCTCTTGGAAACCAATATGAATTTAATATTTTCTTCAAGGGGAATTTGTAGAGTTTCTATTATGCATGGACTACAGCCAAAAAAATCTCATAAATATCTGATGCCATGGTTTTGAAGATTCAGCTTATGGCTATTTGCTATCGCTTACTTCTTTTGTTTAGAAGGTGGATTCTTTGTTCTTCTTCTTGTCCTGTTTATGATATCACAGAGATGTTGCAACCGTGTTACAAGTCATGTACGCATCACTTTTTATTTTGTGATGACGACTTTCTGAGTTTTAATCATGTTTGGTCATTCCAGCATCGGTGCTCACCAACGCAATGGCAATAGGAATAAGGGCAAAACCTTTCCTGTTAGATTTTTTTGAATGCTGCATAGGTAATTTCAAATTTTTGATCATCATGAAGTATAGAATATTATTTTTTAAACATGTGAATTTATGAATAACCATTTCTTTCGTAGAACTAAAGCATTAGACCATATTTTGTATTAACCTGTTTGGAATTCTTTCAGTATTGCAACCTTTTTATCTGGTAGTCAACTTATCATAACTTAACTAGTTAAGACATATATTCTTGATGAAAAAGTCGGAAGTTTAAATCCCTACCCCCATTTGTTGTTGAACTAAAAAAAATTCACATTTCTATCTCGTATATAGACGAGAAGCTTAATCTAAGGGCATGGATAAAAGTAGATGGTTTATGAAAATGTGAAGTACATTTATTTCTCTGCTGTTATGTTGATTATGAATCTGTTGTCCTTATGCCTCCAGGAAGTCAATGCCAGATTGATGATTTCTCAACTTCTCGTGTGTCTAAATCTATCATTTGATTTGGTCGAGAGAACATAAAATAGTAACTGTTCTATACAACTCAGCATGTTGGTGCCTTTCCTGTTTTCCCTCTTTGTGAGCTATCGAGCATCATCGATATGTATAGGGACGGTTCCTTCTGCCTGCTCTGTTGGTCTGACAAGATTTCTTAAGGTGAGAGGCTGTATTTGAGTTTTCGAGCAAGAAACTCGACATCACCTCTCATTCTTCTCTGATTCGATTTATGTTACTTGCAGCTGTTCATGGGCTTATGATCATTGTCATAACACTCAGCGAAAGCTTGTAATCAGCATGCATCTCAAAAGGTCGTTGGTCGATCTCTCAAGCCTCAACTTTCAACCATATGTCCAGGGCATTATACAGACAAGGAGAGAGAGACATCATCTAAAGTTAAATGGGGCTGAAGAACATTAAGGAACAGTGGCTGTCTGTTCTTCAACCTGAATGTTAGATCCTTTATTTCTCACTTGGGATCTCCTGTTAATTTCAGGCGCCTGTGTTTCTCTTGCCATGGATTCTGTTCTTGTCTGAGAGTTTTCCTTTGTATTTGAATGTCACTGGGTAGAGGGAAATTGTTCAATTTGGATTACAGCAAGAGTCTGCCATTTTTTGTAGGATGGAAGTTACCACAAAGTTGAATGTAAATATTTACAGGGGGAAAGTTTAAAGACTGAATCTTTTATTACTGTTCATACCTGATAATAAGAATTAATTAGTAAAGATTTCGGTAAATAATTTTTTTTTAATTAAGTTTTGTTCATATTTTGATTTATATGTTAATTGTTAACCATTAACTTTTCCTGTAATTAATTTTTTTTTTCAAACAAAAATCAAGGATATTTCATAGGAGGTAATAATTCAGTTTAGATGGTTATTTTACTTTATTTTTGTTGGTTAAAAATTTTTCATGGTCCTCTGTGTTTTAGTTTGTAACTACATCTAAATATTTAGATGTAACAATTTTATTAATGTAATTTAAAATTTATATAGGTTGATTCTGTGTTTATCAATTATAAAAACTAAATTTTTATGTGTTAAAATTAGTACTTAGCTTTATAAGATTTTTTACTTCTTATAATTCGAATTATAACAATTAAATTGTTACATATTAAAATTATTAAATTGTTACGTATTAAAATTTATGGAGTTAAATTACTGACCTCGACTAAATTAAAATTCGAATCGACATGGAATGAAATCGATAGGTTTTTTTGGGAATTTGAACCAGATATATTTGCCGTTGAAATCGATGGAATTGAATACGTTGATTATTTTTCAGTTGTGAATTGTATAAAACTACAATGGAAGGCATCTTGAATCTTCCCGCTAAGAGCTTTACACAAGCCTCGCTCTCAAGTTGGCTTTCTTCTTCTGCACCAACAGGAGCACAAGCATTTTCCTGAGCGGGGAAACTCCATTTTTGTGCAGAGTGATCGCTTTCAGACCCACAAATCTCATCCTTCAGAATCATCGATTCCTCTTACATGTCTAAAGCCCTTCTCTCGCGAATCAAGCCCCTTCGCAACCTCAAACCGAAACCATCTTCCCCTTTCTCCTTTCCTCTCAAATGTGACATCAAGAAGCTTGTCAATGACACCATTAAAATTCTCAAGTCCCACGAGAAGTGGGAGCAATCCCTTGAAACCCAGTTCAATGAATCCGATATACCCGTCATCGACATTAGTCATTTCGTTTTGGACCGAATTGATGATGTAGAACTGGGTTTGAAGTTCTTCGATTGGGCGTCAAAGAATTCGAGCTCCTGTTCTTTGAATGGGAGTGCCTACTCATCGCTGTTGAAACTTCTATCGAGGTTTAGAGTGTTTCCGGAGATCGAATTCACACTCGAAGATATGAGAACTAAGGAAATTGTCCCGACCCGTGACGCACTGAGTAATGTGCTCTGTGCATATGCGGATTTGGGGTTCGTTGATAAGGCTCTTGTGTTCTATCATGGCGTCGTTAAGTTGCACAACAGTCTTCCAAGTACGTATGCTTGTAATTCCCTGCTCAATTTGCTTGTTAAACACCGTAGGCTTGGAACTGCACACCAACTGTATGATGAAATGGTCAAAAGAGATAACGGCGACGATAAATGTACGGATAACTATACTACTTGTATTATGGTGAGGGGCTTATGTTTGGAAGGTAGAACCGAGGATGGAAGGAAGCTGATTGAATCCAGATGGGGGAAAGGCTGTGTACCGAACATTGTGTTTTACAATACACTCATTGATGGATATTGCAAGAAAGGTGAGGTTGGAAGTGCTTATGAACTTTTTATTGAATTGAAGCTGAAAGGATTTGTACCTACATTAGAAACTTTTGGTTCCATGGTAAATGGCTTTTGCAAGACGGGAAACTTTGAAGCTATTGATCTTCTTTTGATGGAAATGAAAGATAGGGGCTTGAGTGTTAGTGTTCAAGTGTATAATAACATTATTGATGCTCAATATAAGCTTGGTTGTGACATTAGAGCAAAGGATATACTTAAAGAAACGGCTGAGAATTGCTGTGAACCAGATCTTGTGACTTATAATACTCTAATCAACTATTTATGCAGAGGTGGGGAGGTCATGGAAGCTGAGAAGATCTTGGAACAAGCAATAAAGAGAGGAATGGTGCCGAATAAGTTCACTTATACTCCGCTTGTTCATGCCTATTGTAAACAAGGGGAATATTATAGGGCCTCAGATTTACTTATTGAGATGTCAAAAAAAGGACATAAAGTTGATATGGTTTCGTATGGAGCTTTAATTCATGGACTTGTAGTTGCAGGGGAAGTCGATAATGCTATGACTATCCGGGACAGAATGATGGAAAGAGGGGTTTTACCTGATGCCAATATCTACAATGTTTTGATGAATGGACTTTTCAAGAAAGGGAATCTTTCCATGGCCAAGGTGATGCTTTCTGAGATGCTTGACCAAAATATAGCACCTGATGCATTTATTTATGCAACTTTAGTGGATGGGTTCATTAGGCATGACAACCTTGATGAGGCCAAGAAACTCTTTCAGCTCACTATAGAAAAGGGTATAGACCCAGGTGTTGTGGGATATAATTCCATGATCAAAGGTTTCTGTAAATTCGGGATGATGGAAGATGCAGTTTTGTGCATTGATAGAATGAGGAGTGCCCGTCATGTTCCTGATGTCTTTACTTTCTCCACCATAATTGATGGGTATGTAAAACAATGTGACTTGTACGCTGCACTGAAGATCTTTGGACTGATGTTGAAGCAGAGTTGCAAACCAAATGTTGTCACTTACACATCTTTGATCAATGGATATTGCCATAAGGGAGAATTGAAGATAGCTGAAAAACTTTTTAGCTTAATGCAATCTCATGGTTTGGAGCCTAGTGTCGTCACATACGGTGTACTTATACGGAGCCTTTGCAAAGAAGCTAAGCTTGCCGAAGCTGCATCGTATTTCGAGCTCATGTTGATTAACAGGTGCATCCCTAATGATGTTATATTTCATTATCTAGTCAATGGGTTTGCAAATATGAATGCTGCTGCAGTTTCCAAAGGACTAAATAATTTTAGCGAGAATGCTAAATCTATGTTTGAGGAGTTCTTTCTGAGAATGATCGGTGATGGATGGACACGAAAGGCTGCAGCTTACAATTGTATTCTCATTTGCCTTTGTCAGCATCGAATGGTTAAAACTGCCTTACAGTTGCGTGACAAGATGCTGTCTTTGGGACTTTGTCCTGATGCTGTTTCTTTTGCTGCATTGATACATGGCATTTGCTTGGGAGGAAGCTCAAAAGAATGCAAGAATGTTATTTCCTGTTATCTGAGTGAAAAGGAGCTGCGAATTGCCTTGAAATACTCACTGGAATTAGATAAGTCCATAACTCAGGGAGGGATTTCCGAGGCTTCGGACATTTTACAGGCTATGGTTGAGGATTACGAGTCTCCTAATCAAGATTTGAACAGTTTGAAGGTGTGACAAAGATATAGAATGGCCAGAAACTGAGATGGCTAAATCTAAACATGGACAATAGAGAGAGAAATAAGAACTACTTGGGGCTGGCCCTATCTGTGAGTTGGATTTCAGCAGTGAAGTGACATATCCGATTCCTTGTCAGACAGTGTCGAGTACTTTATCTGCTAGACAAGCACATTGTCAACAAACAGCAATATATTAGCACAAATTTGTTGCGAATAGAGAACACCAAAAAGTTACTCTGTCCTTCCAAGAAATTGAATCGTAATAAATTACAAGAAAGCATTTGGAAGATTGATACACAGCTTCAGCTGCTTCTGGCTGGCACTCTTTTCTTCAGTCACTTTCAAGCTCTGTCTCTTCATTTTTTGACGTGCTGTGAACCCCATGGCATTTGCCGCCACTCATCACGTTGGCTAGCTCTTGAATTGAGCAAGAAGTGCTTCGTCTCATCTTTTGTCCAAGTATCTCAATGTGATCCTTAAAACCTATCCCCAGAAGTCGGTTCCGCAACAACTCAACTGTAGAAATATATGGAGGTATTCCTTCATCAATCATCATCTCAAAGTACTTGCATGCTTCTTCTAACTTCCATTTTTTCTTGCAGAAACCATGAATCATAACAGCATAAGTTGAAGCAGAAGGGTAAAATCCTCTCTCTCCCATACTCTCCCAGACTTCATTGGCCCTGTCAAACCTTCCCACCCTTATCAGCAATTTCAGAACCATATTGTAAGTATGTCTATCAGGAACACATTTGTCTCTATCCATTCTCTTAATCAAGTTAAGAGAACTATTGACCTCGCTATGATCACAATGATAAGCTTGGATTGCATTGTAGGACCATGTATCTGGAGATACTCCCCTCTCAATCATTTCATCTAGAATTTGGTATGCTTCCTCCACCTTTTGATCTTTACAAAGCTTCTTGATAACGCAGTTGTAAGTAAACACATTAGGCAAAAGGTCACGTTTCTTCATTCTTTCTAGCACCCTATAGGCCGTATGTAAATCATTCTCTTGACAACTCGAGCGGATGAAAATCGAATACGTACCAGCATCCTGGTCGACTCCATTCGAAGCCATCTCCTGAAACATCTTGTACGCTTCATCCCTTTTCCCAGCTTTGCACAGAGCTTCCAATAGACAATTACAAGCAGGCACATCAATCGAACAGCCCCGTTCCCGCATTTCATCAAACACCTTCTGGGCATTGTCGGATTCGCCCACATCACCCCACCCCCTTGTCAAAATGCTATACGTTTTCACAGTCGGATCAAACTCACTCTTAACTTTATCGAAAAACTGTTGCGCATGAGCCACATGTTTCCTCTTGCATAAAACGTACAAGAGCTGATCAAGATCATCAATTCCAGGCCTTATTCCAAACTCCACCATTCTACTGAAAGCCCGAGTGGCGTCCTGAGGCAAATTAGCTCTACTGTAAGCTCTGAAAACGAGCCAGAAAAGCTCTGGGGTGATCACAGAGCATCGAGTCTCCCTTATTTCTATGAGAAAATCCCATAAAATAGCGAACTGCTTACTGCTTCCCAGAATGTCGACGAGAATGCGATAGCTATCGGCGCTGGGTTCGAAACCCGGAATTCTTGTAGCCCAGAGGAAGAACCTGTGAGCAGAGAATCCAATGTTCTTGCACCTTTTCAGAACCTGCTCGACGAGGTCGGTCGATACATTGGAGGAGAAAGAGGCGAGACCGAGCTCTAAGTCATGGTGGGGGCTTCTGCGATCGCTGAGTACGCGAGATATCTCACTGACGAGGAACGGGAGTGGTGGGTCCGATCCTGCGTGTGCTGTTGCGAGAGAATTGAATGGGCGTGGTAGAATGAAAGGCTTGGTTCTGAGGAGAGAGCCGGAGAGCGAGATGGAGATTTGGGATTTGGAGGAGAAGGCTCTGAATCTGATGGCCATTAGAGATGGGGTGTCAGTTGCAGAGGATGGTCGTCGGCATTTCAGAAGCAGAGCTGCACTTGGAATTCCTTCGTGAATTATTACGTTTTTTCTTCTCTTCCCAGAGAAAAATTAAAAAATGTAAGTTTTAAAAATAAGATTATATATCTGAGTAGTTATTGTTTAAAATTTTTCATTCAATTTCTTTTTTATTTTTCTCTTTTCTTTAGTACAGTCCAGAGCCGAGAAGATTCGATTCGAACTTGCGACCTTATAATCGGACATAGGCACCTTTGACTCATTAAATTAGTTTCAAGTCGGCTCCCTTGCTTTCTTTATGTTTTTACCTCTTTCAATTTAATTTTACTCAACACAATGTTTAGTTTACATGCACAAATTTAAAGAAGAACAAGAGAATAAAATTTTTAATTTATTCTTTATATTTCTAAGAAATTTGTAAAAATTTAAACTTTTCTACCCTGGATGATATTTTTGTGAAAGATATCTTTATCATCAATCAATTTTAACATCATTGATAGTGGGGTACATCAACTTGAGTAAGTATATATCATCTTCTACCAAAAGGTCGGATGAAGAAGTCAAAACATCGATGAAATGATAGCAAGTGTTTTATATTGGTTGAATTGACTGACAATGAACTTGAGGGTAAAATACGATAAAAGAAGAGGATAAAATGTTACATGCTTCTTTGTCGATTCTTATCAACATGGTGTTTCGACATAGTAATCACCTTACTTTTTCACTTTTCTTTTGAAATCTAGTTGAAATGGTAGAACTCGAAGAATTTAAAAAAGCATAAACTTATTGAAAATCCCTTTGAAAAAAATGTTATTGTTACCTTACTTGGCAGGTGTGTTGAAGCCCAATCGAATATGAGCATTAGGCCCATATCTGGAGCCTTACACGTAAACCCTCTGAAAATCTGAAGCATACTCCCGTCTCCGGAGGGTAACCACTGTGCTATGGACACCATTCACCGATTCTCCTTTCGTCTCTTCCCAATCTCTCTCGCCCATTGCTGTCTCAACCCTTCTTCAGCCACACCCAAATTCCCAAAACTTTTTCACAGACCCACTTCTTCCTTCGATTTCGACTGCATTCCTAAATTTGTTCCGCCCCGCCAAACCTACAGCTCCTCTTCCACTTCGATTGCCAAAGCCGGTTGGTTTCTCGGCCTCGGAGAGCAAAAGAAAATGAGCCTACCGACGATTGTGAAGGCCGGAGACCCAGTTCTGCACGAACCTGCCCGGGAAGTTGATCCTAAGGAAATAGGGTCCGAGAAGATCCAGAAGATTATCGACGATATGGTTTTGGCCATGAGGAAGGCTCCTGGAGTGGGTCTTGCAGCTCCCCAGATTGGAATTCCGTTAAGGGTATGTGAAAATTCCTTATGGGGTCTAATCCTCACTCTGTTTTTGAGATTTGGAAATTCAAATTGTGCTGGATTTCTCCATTTTCTTGTCTTGGATCCTTTTTTAGTGTTTCGTTTTACATTTGTTGCAGATAATTGTTTTGGAAGACACTCAGGAATATATAAGTTATGCTCCTAAGGAGGAGATCAAAGCACAAGATAGGCGCCCTTTTGATCTTCTGGTATGGTTTTATATTAATGAGAAGGCAAATTAAATTTGTATCTGTGTTTTCTATGTTCACCAATTTTCACTTCACAATTTGTTAGTTCTATTGAGCCAGGTGATCGTTAATCCAAAGCTAAAATGTAAAAGCAACAAAACTGCTCTGTTTTTTGAAGGGTGCCTAAGGTATGATGCATATTTTTTTCAATTCTCCTCTTCCAGAAATCCACTCTTTTAGATTTGCAATCAATTTTCTGTTCCCTCAAGTCCCAAATTTCTGATTAGAAGTAAAATCTTGATCATTTAAGGTTGTCATTTTGTTAAGAGAACAATGTGCTTACTGATCTCTATCTTAAAAAATATATGAAGCAAGCTGAATCAATATGTTTCTTAATAGATGTTCCACCCAACGATAAAAAATAATGCCATGGTAGTGTTCTTTCTCTGGACTTTGGAATTATAGCTGGTGAGGAGTATCAATTGTTTAGTTCCTTCTTTTATTCTGAATCTCCGATGATCTGGTTGGTGTGAAACTATATAATATGCAGCTTTCTTGGTCATATTGCAAGGTTCTCCTTCTAACAAATTGTTTCCTGTCATGGCTGTATTTGGATTATATTCATTAGTACCATCAGTGAAACAGTCGTGGGTGTTCTTCCTTGTCATTTTCATGTTATTTTATGATTCGTTCTTTATATATATTTTTTTACCTTGTAGTGTTGATGGATTTAGAGCGGTGGTTGAGCGCCACCTTGATGTTGAGGTAGTCGGTCTCGATCGAGATGGGAATCCTATCAAGGTGGATGCATCAGGTTGGCAGGCTCGAATTTTACAGCATGAATGTGATCATTTGGATGGAACTCTTTATGTCGATAAGATGCTACCTCGAACATTCAGAATGGCTGAAAATTTGACCTTGCCTCTTGCTGAGGGTTGCCCCAAGCTCGGAGCTCGCTAACTCCAGCCTGCACGGACGTTGGCCCCCGAGTTCGTAAACGTTTGATGCTGCAGATTGTCAGAATCCAAACGATAAATTATAAAACGGCAAGAGTGCCTGCGCGTTGGAGTTCATCTGGATTTTTTCATTTCATTGCTCTTACTCTGCATCCAAGTAAGTGTTTGTTTTGTTCAATTGAATTGTACTCTCTGATTGATCTCTGTCTCTGAATTTTGTTGGAAAATGGAAACAAAAGCAAGAGTTTTTTAATAGGTTCTCTTTCTCACATGTCGTAGTTAAAAGATATATCAAAGGCACTAATTTAACTGGAAATGGCACCATAGTAATTATGTTTACTTAGCAACAACAAATATATATGGATAGAACATGATTCTATTTAGCCAATGAAAATTTAACTAAGCTTTAAACATATTATGTATTACAATAGGAAAATATGATACGTGTATATGAATATATGGAATTTACCCCGCGTGTTTTAACGTCTCGAGTTAAGAATCTTTTCTATACTATGTTTTAAAGTAATGAAGTCTGATATTTTAAATAATTATGAATAATGCTAATAATAACCTTGTATTTGAACCCTGGGGTGACTTGAACATGATTCAACTAGTTGAAACGTGAATGGTATATTCTCGATCAAAATGTTATATGTTAGAGTTTTACGGAGGGATTGGATAGGGATGATTAAATTAAATATAAACTTAAAGGGCTCTTGCCACAACATTTAATTTTGACGATGCAAATGGCCACACTATTGTTTTGACGTGTTCGGAAGGTCATTTAAATTATTTTTTTAAATTACAAGAACTAAAATATCATTTTTAAAATTTGAAAGATAAATTATAAACTAAGTCCTATGATCAAATATAATTAATATTGGACTCTTGTTTTTTCTCTGGGAGTGAAAAATTATTCATATTATTTATTTGTAATAAAAAAGAGGGGATTCACGTGATAATTGAGATCCATAACAAAAGTACAAGAATTCCTTGCCCCATCTTCAATGTGAATGTCGTTTGGAGTTTTGCGATTGGGACAAGCAAATGAGACATTATTTTCCTAACAAACTAAACAAAAAAAAAAGAAAAAAAAGTAGAAAAAACTATTAACATCAAATCATCATCTCATTTTATTGATAATGTTAGGGTGTTAATTAAGTGCAAATACATGATGTTGCTATTCTTTCGAGACACAAACATGTCTAGAAGTAGAGTTAAGCTCGACTCTGACCTGGATATAGAGGATTTTTTGACTATTAGAAGAATATCTAGACAGATACATACGTCGTAGTATGTCAAGCAGCAAGCTAGGCATCAATCGATGAAGATGTAATAGAGTTTTAACCTAGTGATAAAAGATTAAAAAAATAATAAAAATAAAGAAAAAGATGTATAAGTGTGGGAGCTCCTTCCAATATCCACAAATAAAAATTGGACCACTCCCCTCAAAATCAGTTCCCCCTTCATCTCTTCCTCCAACCTTCCCATTGTATTATACATTTTTACGTCTCTCTTATTTATTTATTTTTACTTGCTAGCTTCTTATTATTATTTTAAAAAAGAAAATTGATTGACATCAATTCGACACTTGGCCTACAGTGGAAAACCTATCTCAATAATTCAGATCACAAAATTAACGAAGATGATTCGTATATTATTCGTACTAAGTTTAAATCTTACTTGGATCTTCTTCTTATACTCATTTTTTTGTTGTTGTTAAATTTAATTTCTTATTTCCACTACACAACAATATATTAGAAAAAAGAAGCATAGAGAATATAAAATCAAGCTATGGGACTTGGTATGTGACAGCTGAGCTGACTATCTCTATATCCTCATATCTCCTTGGGATCACCAAAATTACTATATCAAGATCCAACATTCAATACATTCCTCAACAAAATTTTCATCTGCATCTAAAAAAAACCACAATATTTCATTTCTTTAAATTTTTTATATACTTTGATTGGATTTTTATATATTCAGATTATTAATTTTACTCTCATGATTCTAATAAAAGATGAGCATCTGATTAACGGAGAATAGTAGTATCTTAATTAATTAAAATATGTTTAAGTATGTGATCTCAACAGGGGAGAAAATTTAGATAATTATTCTTAAAAATGGATGGAGATGTAGAGAGAATAATAGGAAGGCGAATTGGGAGAAGTTTAGTTTGATTATTTATTACACAAAATACATATTTATAATTTATACACAGATTACAATGCTAAGATCTAGAGAGTAACGAAAGCAAGAACATGATTTTAAATAAAATATTACCCACAAAACCTAATTTTAATCTATTTCTATTTTCAAAAACTCACTCTCTCAATCTAACCTCCACACTGACCGCCGGCAAATCCCCGCTGCCGATCGCCGGAGAATTCTGCAACTACCGCGATCTACGCTTACCGGTTTTCGTCCGGCGACTCTTCTTCGCCGGCTTCCCGAACGCGCTGCAGAATCCACAGGCAGAGACCTTCGGCGACGGCGGTTCGATCGCCGGAGACACTTTTCCGGTCCGGCACCCACGGCCGCCGTTGGATCGGCTCCTCTCGATGGTAGTATTGATCGGCTCCACCGCCGCCGGCGTCGATTTGACCTCTTTAATCTCCGGATTTTCGTCTTCGTTCCGGCCCGATTCTTTGTCCGACGTGGTGGCGGCGGCTTTCTTCAACTCGCCGGACAGAAATCGGTCGTCCCAAACCAGCCCCGATGAGCCTTGCCTTCTGAAAGAAACCGCAGATCTCTGCAAACCCTCCATGGCCGGAATTTTTTTGCCCGGAAAATTAACCTAGAAATTTCCTCTGTTTTTTTTTTTTCTTTTTCTTTTTCCCTTTCGCCCTCTGCGAGGTTTCTCTGTCATATATAAGGAAGAGAGAGAGAGAAATGAAAGGAAATTATTTAGTTAATTGAGAAAAAAATAATGTCACATAATGTGACAACTTAGTCAACATCCATGTCTATTATCTCTAATTTTCCGTTACAAATTAGTATTTTAATGAATATGGAATTGGTACTAGAAAATTTAATTAATCTATTTTAATTAAAAAAGATAAATGGCCAATTCGGTTTTTAATGGTTTTAGTTTAGTTTTAATGTAATTCTTATGATTAGGTCTTAATTTTAGTCTATTTTCTATAGTTTTAAGAGTAAAATTACAAATTGGTCCTTTATATCACAATATTTATATATATTTTAATTTTACTCAACTTTAATACAGTTATGTAACCTTATAAATAAATAAATAAAATATATATATAATCAATTTTTTTAGTAGGTGCGGGGATCGAACTCACACCCTTTTGGAGTCGAACTATGCTCGCTTTGTCAATAAACATAATCAATTAACAATTAGTCAGGTAGAAAATATCAATTTAATATAGTGTATGTCCAATTTGATTAAACTAACAAAATTATATTATTTTTATTTAAATTATATTTGTCTAAAAAGGAAATCTTCTTACATCTAATATTCAAATCCTATTTATCTAGTAATATCTGGAAAAACCGGTAATATATATATATATATATATATATTTATTTATTTATTTATTTATTTATTGTTGAATTAATAGATTACACCACGTTTGAACTTTGAAGGAATTTCCTCCACGAAAATTTTAAATTTTAAAAATGTTAAGAAAAGTTTTTTTGACCAGCATAAATTAATATAATACCTTTTGGGGGTTAGTAACGTAGCTATAAATTATGAAAACGGTGGGTTTAATTAAATAAAGCTTGTGTTAAACTTGCTTGTGAGGTATATAATAAGGTTTTAATTAATTAAAATAATTGCAGAGAAAGACTAAAGAGTTTAATTAATTTATTTTTTAGGTTTTATCGTCTACCAATGCTGACCCTTGTGTTTTGACCGTCTTACCCTTGACGCCAAGCCGGCAAGCCCCAGCCACCTTGTTTTAATCCCTACGTCATTAATGAGACCAATTGATGAGTTTTTTCTTTCTTTTTCTTTGGGAAAAAAATGAAGTTTCTTTTAAAATTCGAGAGATTTCGTTGTATTATACTTTTCAATAATATATTATTATTATTTTTTAGTCGTGTACTTAATCAAGTGAATTAATTTTAATCTTACCATTTATTTTTTTTATTTTAAGTATATCATCTAGGGTGGGATCAAATTCACACCCTCTTGATTAGAGATATATGTCAATTACGATGGAGATATTCTCGCTTTGACTTAATCCTACGATTTATTAAATTATAGACTCAATTGATTATGATCATATTTCCTCGAAATCTCTGATAAGTCAGATCACGAGAAAATTCATCACAATATATATATTGAAGTTACATAAATATGTAGCTATTCCCTTTCCATACTTTCTTTAAGAAAATAATGATGACCTTGTGAACTTACCATAAATTGCATTGAGGAGAGTTACTTTGTTTGGTTTCATTTCTTGATTTGAGAATGGAAAAAACTCAGATCAGTGTCTTATACTACCTTTGACCTATGAAATTGGTAGGAAATGATTTCAAATTTTAGGTTTTTAAATAACGGAAATGATTTCAAATTTCTAATTGTGTTTTGAAACCAAAATGATTCTAAATCATTGAAATTAAAATTTATTATTTGGATGTTCACGAGAAATGAAAAGAAAGTTTAACATTTTACTATTATGCCCTTAATATTTTGTAGAATATTATATTATTAATAATATAATATTTTAATATAAACTAGTAATTTCAACTATGGAAACATAAATAATTTAATCTAATAAACCTAACAAAAGTTAAAACGGGTCAATGTCACATTTATTTTGAAAACTAAACTGAAAAAAAAAACTTGCAAATCTCTCGATTTAGTTTTTTTTTCTTTTAGCAACTCTGGATTCAAATATTAAAAAGAAAAAAAAACATAAACATAAAGATCTAAAAAATACTGAAATATGAGGAAAATTAAATTTGAAACTAATTTGGTTGATGATGATGTGATGTGCAAAGAGGGATACATATTCTTTTTCCGTAAGGGCAAAATCGGAATTTGTTAAATTTAATGTGCAAATCCACGTATTTGGAATGAAAATATTTAAACGAAAACTGAATTTCAAATCAAGATTTCAAATTATGTGTTCTTTTATTTATCCAAACGTGAAATGATTTTCAAATCTTCCGTCCGAGAGGTTACAAGCAGGGGTTAAAAGAAAGAGTTAATCATCCACGCTGTTGTTATGGAAGGTAAGAGATTTGCTTGCTTGGTCAGTTTTCATTTTTCTAAATTGAAAAATTGACGTAAATAAATGGTAGGAATTAATATATTTATTAATTGGTTGATTGGTATCATACGTTTATCGATGGGGTGTTAAAAAAATCTGATAACTCTGAGAAAATCAATCAACCCAATCGAAGCTATGCATTATAAATTTATTCAAATAAATGAAAATTCAACCAATTAGTTCAAGAATTTACCTAAATAGGTTTGGTTTGATCCAATTTTAAGCCATATATAAATAAATATTTAAGATATTTTATTTACTTTTTTTTTATATAATAATTTGAATAAGTGTGATCCCAATAATTTCAACTGACCTAATCCAAATATTTCATAATTGGGTTAGGCTGGGTCAATTATTTAATAAAGATTGTTTGAGTGGAATAAATTTACGACCTGAACAATTGAATTAGGTCTAAAAAGTATCTCAACCTAACCTCGACTCGAACCCATGAACACTCCTACATTTATCTCTAAGGAATAGTTTGTTTTTCAGAAATGTAGATGTTTGACATCGACATATGCCTCTAATTTTAGATGCTCGAAATTTTAAATGTCTGACATCTTTAGATAGCTACGTTTGTTTACTAGAAAAGTTTATAAAGATATCAAGGAATATTTTGATAGCTACATTTGTTTTGTATGTTTTATTCTTGGATGTGTTAATTTTATAAAATGTTCAAAAAATGTACTTATGGATATTCATATAATTTATTGATTAATTTAATATATTTATTTTGAATTAATTTAATAATTTAATATTTATATGTTATTTTAATTTAATTCAAATTAATTTAATATATATTTTATTTTTGTAAGGAAATATATTTTTTATTTTAAATTTAATAGTTTTCCAAAAACAATACTATTATTTATGTTATCTAAGAGGAAATTTATTCATTTTATCGTCACATTATTTTTTTAAAAGGAAAAATATCACAAATATATTAGATCACAAAAAATGTTGCTTTAACATCATATATTTCTGATAATAAATATTATTAATAATATAATTCCTTCAAAATATTAAAAATAAATAGAGATATTAAATAATTTAATTGCATTCTATTTTATCTATAAATCTTATACAAATATACTTAATTGTATAAAATTATTTATTAGACGACGATTAAATGTAAAAACTGGATGCCCTCAACATGAAATATTGGAAACTCATATTTACATCCAAAACTTGTAAAATGCTCCCATATGTACATCTTATGATATCCAAATATTTCAAGATTTTCGAATATCCTACATCCCAACAAAATAAATGTCCGTCCAACAGTAATCTTGAATTCCTACGAAACAAACCGCTCCTAATATTTTCCATTTCTTTCAACCACACTTGCAAAATAACAAGCCTGGTGACGTTTTGGCAAATTTTGAAATTCATCCTTCAGCCACAAATATTTGGTCTTTTCCTTTTCCAATGTGCCTTTTAAATGCTGTAGAGAGTGACACCCCTTCCATTGTAGTTGAAGTGGCAATGACAACCTCTTTCATTAATGAATTAAAGTTCACTTTTATTTTTTTTTAAAATAATTTATAGCCGGTTTTAAGTATTTTATTACATACCGTTAGAAAGATGTTTTTTTTTATTAAATTTATATTTCTTTTGAAAATACCATTTGAAATATTTTAAAAGTTATTCTAAAATTTTAAAATATAATTTTACTAGCAAATATATGAGAATTAAAACAGTAAATTTTGAAATCATAATTGGAGTAGAGACATTCGAATCCGTATAATAATAGATATATTAGAAAAATATTTAATTTGTTTTTTTTATATAAAAGCATTAATATTAAAACCAATAAAAAAACACTCCAAATACTTTTTAAAACAATAAATAAAACCTACTAAAATTGTTTTCAAAATTCTTGTTTTTTTATTAAAAAAAATTTGAAATTTGTGAATCTTATTTTAAAAATTGCTTGAAATTAGTGAAGGGTAATAATATCCAATAATTGGGGAAGAGTGGAGTGGTTATTTAAGGTGGGGAACTTATTACATAAAAGACCCACTATTGTTGGTCCCCCATGACAGGTGCACCAATATTTTTCGTCTTTAATTTTGAATTGTCTCATCATCAAATTAAATTAATAAAAAAATATACATATTCCATAAAATATCAAAATTTTGTTATAAAAAAAATTAAATTATTAAATTTTTTATTTTGGTTAATATATAAGCATCTATTTTTTTAAGATGGGAAATTTAAATCTTCATATTCCAACAATAGTGTGCTAAAAGAAATTAATAACAAAGATATAAAATATATTAAAAGATTTGAAATTTTTTTTATCACATGTTTGTTTTTAGGGGAAAGTTGTCTATAGTAAGTTTTTGTTTGAAAAATGCATTACTCATTTAAGATTATTTATAAAGACCTATTTAGTAATTCTTGTTTCTCGTTTCTCCTATCTAGTATTTTAGAAACATAAGTATTTGATAACTATTCATGTTTCTTGTTTCTCATTTTTTAAGAAATGTTTCCAAAATTGAAATAACAAAATTAAATTTTTTGTTTCTGGTTTTCATTTTTAGTTTCTTCCAAAATATAAATAAATTTATTATTTTATCATTTTTCAGGTTATAAAACGAATAATGAATATTAAAGAAAATATAAGACAAACTATTTGAATATTTAATTTTAAAAAATATAAAATATATTTTTTTAATTAGAATTTTAGATAACAAGAAATAATAAATAATCACCAAACATGTTGATTTTTTTTAATAAAAAAGAAAGAACAAGTTCCATTTCTATTTATTAAAAAAGAGGAAATAATAATTAAATAATAATAAAAATATTACCAAACCAACTAGAAAAGAATACATATTTCAAATGAAAAAAAAGTTGTTAAAAACAGAAAATTCAAAGTTAATTTAAATGGAATTGTTTTAACCTACAGATACAAATGTGGGGAACACTAAATTATACTCAACTTGGTAAGAATGAAATCTTTATCAAATGACAAATGAGTTCGTGATTGCAAACAAGGTCTCACATTGGTTGGAGCAGAGAATGATCATAGAACAATTATCTCCATTAGTATGTATATATATATATATACCTACAGAATCTTAAAATTCAACACAATTTAATGAAATAATAAAAGATAGAATTGGTTTCCTTTTCAAAGATGGCAACTCATCTTATGAGTTGTGTACAGATGGAAGTCAAAGGGGAAGAAAATTATAGAATTCATTGGGTTTTATCAGACACAATTTTCTTCCCCCACCAAAAGAAGCAAAGTGGGGTCAAAAATGTCAAAATATTAATTATTTTTTTTGTCCATATCATTATTCATGATTATGAAGGGTTAGAAATTTTGGTTAAGCTACCATTGATTTTACAATTTGAAAAAATAGTGTATTTGGTTATGCAAAGTCTACGGCATCATCATCAATATGCAATTATATATTACAAAAATTTCCCCTCCCTATCATCACATTATCATAAATAGTCTTTGAAAAATAAATATTTGTGTATTTTTTTCTCTCTTTGAGTATTTAAATTTGAGACAAAAAAAAATTGAAAACTCGTGAATTATGACATAATAAATCAACATTATGACCGATTAAAAATCATAGAAAAATTTAACATGATATCTTTTCAATTTATTTTTATTACATTATAAAATAATGAAAATCTTTCAACCTAACCTAAAGATTAAACACCTAATATCTAATTGTTGGAGGGGTAAAAAATTTTCCATGAAGACCTTTCTAGTTTCTATTTATTTATTTATTCGCAAAATAATATTATCTCTTTTCCATGTATATTTATTTAGTCCCTTTTTTTTTCTTTCTTTATTGCAAATGCACTCACTCATAATTTAACACAAGCATCAATAAGATAAGCAGAATATGTTTTACAAATTATTATTGCACATGGCTGTGAATATGATTGTTTCTAGACTATAAAATATACTTGCTTGCAGTAATGTTAAACTGCAAGAGTAAAAATTTCATTTGTTTTTAACTAATTAAGATTTTCTCATATCTCTTTTTAACTTTTTCAAACTTTAGTACAACAAATATGAGATGAAATTGGACCTCTTGAGTGGGTACTATGTGTCTATTTTAAAGTTTAAAGAAAAATTAATTACATCTCTAAGATTATACTTCTATTTAGTTTATATCTATTTGGCCAATTACTTTTCATAATCCAATGCTAATTCAAGTTAAAGTTTATCCCTAATCTACATGTCTGGTAATTAGCATTTCATTAATAGTGTTTTTTTTACACAATAAATTGGGGTCATGGGAGGTTGAACCTCCGACCTCAAAAGATGGAGTACATGTTAATTATCGCTGAACTATGTTCATGTTGGTATTTCATTGATAGCATGATAATAAATATATAGAAATATGACTAACATGAGCATAGTGATGAAGGAATATACTCCTCACGGTAAAGTCGCAGGTTTAAATACCCAATATATATATTTCACACCCTAATAATTGTTGCACTAAAAAATCAACATTTATTGCACTAAAAAATTTACAAGCTAACTTAAAAGAAAAGAAGGTGATAGTAAAAAAATATCAATTCGGACCTAGTTGAGTAGATAAGGAACGATTTAATCTTGGAGCCCACATTGTAGTACAAAAAGAATAAGTAAATCTAGAATTTAACTTCATAATAATAACAATGAAGAAGGGTATTGGCATGGTGGGGGCATATCCACATTAAGTTTGGTGAGAAAAGTAGAAGAAAGGACAATGGTTGTGGTTGTGGTTTTATGCCAAGGAAGGTGTACTTTTGGGGAGGGTGATGGGTCAACTTCCTTTGGTAAAATGATATGTAATTTAGGGGAAGAAAATATTTTCAGACATAGGGATTTTGGTGAAAAGATTGAATAAATGTTAAAAAAGTATTATCCACTCTTTTAATTTTTTTTTAATTAGAGATAAAAATTCGAAAATCCATTAATTCGTTTAGTTATGTTTATGTTGGCTTCTCTTTTAGTTGAATTTTTATCTTTAAATATTTTGTTGTTATTAATTAGATACCTATACTTTTATGATTGAGATATTTTAACTTGGATGTTTTTCAAATTTTGGGTGTTTTGTTGAGTGATTTTTCAGTTAGGTATTAGGAACTGTTTTAAAATCTTATTCCGTCAATAAAATTAAAAGCCATTAACTAATTAAGAAAGTTATTTTTATGGCTCTAAATCATATTTATTTTAGGCATATCCCTTTTTATTATTGATTGTAACATAATGTTGGGATCCTAATATATATATTTAAGGAGTCTTTATGTCGCGTTACAAAGGGTCTCGTTTAAAAAAAAAAAATACGTCCAAAAATTATTGAGCAACAATCGAACTAGTGGATTGAATTCTATCAGACCTAATTTTCCATTAGTGGTAGAGTGGTCGGAACAAGGTTCAAATCTATCAGTTGAGATACCTCAAATAAACTTGGGATTTGTGATCCCAGGTATATATATATATATATCAAGTAATGATGTTTGTTTATTATTATTATTATTTTTTTTAGTTTCTTTTATCAGATATAAATATTTTAACTCGCTGAGTTATGATCAAGTTGGCTGATGTTTATTTATTTATTTATTTAAGTTTAATTAAGTAGGGATAAATAACCGACCTTAAAAATAATATGTATCTTGTCTTTTGTCAAAGTAAGTTACGAATAGACAAATAATGATATTTATTGATGAAGATTTTTTTAAACTAAAATTAAAAATTCATAAGGGTAATTGAAATTCTTTTTTGTGCCAACTGCCAAATTCATAAGCTAACGTAATATATTAAATGTATATTTCACAAGAAAAAAGTAGAGGAAAAAAACAAAACAAAAGGCGCCATGAAGCAGGCCGACGATAAGGGCAATGGATCCATTTCTAGTCACAGCAATTGGATCTTGTAAATTGTTGCTGTCCAGTTTGTCCTTTTTCAGACTAATTGCATCTTTCTTCTGTTAATCCTGTGAATTCTCTCTCTCCCGTGGGAATTTTTTGAAGTTCCCCTGATTCCAATTTTTATTTCTTAATCTGCGGCGATTTGTTCTCTTAGAATCTGCTGGATTTCTCTTCTGTTGAAAATGAATGATCATTCTTTAACTGAAAATTGCAGTTTCTTTATTCTTCTGTTCGCCATCGTATTGTTTGAATGATTTATGCAGATTTTGAACTTCAAAGTATAATAATCCACCAATCAGTATGATCTTCAATTCAACGCAACTTGAACCAATTTCCAATTTGGATTTGGTGAACCCATTGGAAAATTTAACTTAATTTGACTATATTACATGTTTTTCAACTCTGTACTGCTCCATTTCCACTCAGTTGATGTTAAACTAATGCTTCCTTTGACATTCTTCTCACCAGATCACATGTCTTAGTTCCAGAATACAGACAAATCCACCTTGGCTTCAGGTTTATTTTTTAATAAGTCATTATAATAAGCCCTGTTGCTGGTTTTTACTGTTTGGCTTTGACCTGAAATTAAAGACTTTGTTCTTTCTATGGCACTTGACTATGGTGGCATGGCCTTGTGAATTCAAAGATTCATATGTCCAGGTGACAGTTCTAGATGGTGTTGGTAAAAGTTCTGTAAATGTTAGGATGAGATAGGCTAATTCAGTCAGCAATTTGATGCACTATTTTTTCTGTCTTTCTTTCGATATCTTGGGTTTGAAGTTGAGAGTGAAGTCTAATACTACAATATTGTTGTAGACTCTGAATTTGCTGATGCTTAATCCTTCTGAGGTGGGTTTGAAGTGTTTTGAACAAATTATTGCTTGGATGATTCTGAAGTGCCTCACTATTATGCCTAACTATTGAAGTTACTCTAATGCATGATTTCAGACAAATTTGTTTATGGTCTTTGGAAAATGTTTTTCTCGAGGCAAAGTTACTGGCTGAATAGAAACTTAGAATAAACACGTACTTTCCAGGGTGATGCAACATTGTGGTAAAATAGGTTGGTTGTTTATTTAACCATTTCTAGAAGACAAATTTTTCAAGTTTTTGTCTGGATTTTGGTCTTCCATTTTGGGATCTCCTGATGATATCGGTTTAACATTGTTGTTTTTGGGTGAACCAAACTATTGACTCCAAATTGTACTCTGATTCTAGCATCATGCTTTCAAATTAAATATACAGCGTTTCATGAATTCTTGCTTTCAAATTAAATATACAGCGTTTCATGAATTCTTACTTCTATGATATAGTAGTTGCATTGTGATTGACCTTGTATTTTCCCTTCGTTATAATCCGAGTAAGCAAGTCGGGCACGGCCAAAGCTAGTACACCAGAATGTGGAGTTTCAACTCTGGATATCAAGCTACACTGCAAAATGGTAAGCGACAGATACAATGGAGGTATTCTGTCAAATGTCAATGCATACAAAATGAGGTGAATAATTGTGTTTATTCTTATTGCTAGGATTGGAGAACTCACATGTATCAAGGTGTGTAATTTGAGTAAGATGCAAAAGGAGCAAGGCTTGGATGAAGAAGCAGTCCTTTTATTGGCAAGTTATGTACTCTTTTGCCTCGAATCGAAGAACACCCTTCGACCCAAACCCATTCCCGTTTGTTTATCTCTTTTATTTCTCTCCAAATTACCATTCCACTTCCCAGCTCTTTATATAAACACATAACTTCATTATTGCCTACACATTTGGTGTTAATCCAGCTTCTATTGCACCCTCCTAGAAGTTTTATCCCCAAGTCATTCGGCACCGTTTCAACCAACACCCACATATCTCCATCTCCGAGCTCCCAAACACAGGCGTCTTCACCGCATATGCCACCTACTAATGCTAGCCTTCCATTTCGGCATGTGAGTGAAGCAAATTCAAGGCGGTCCGCCATCGGTACCTGCAACTCCCTGCAAATGTTTGAGTCAATCTCAAAGCCCATCACGCTGAATGCCCTTGCAGAGGTTATCCAATACAGAACTCCATTAGAGTAGACACTCTCATTCTGAGTCCAAACTGTTAACCTCACTGAAAATTCCACCGGCATGGATCCTACAATTCTCCACGAGTTATTTCTTGAGTCATACATTTCCAACTTTGATTCATACATGGTGCCGCCCTTTGGTGCCTCCGACATCCCGCCTGCTACATAGATCATGAAGTCTGGAAATTGAGAATTCTGGCCTGTGTTTTGTATCACAACTCCCACAGCAGGATTAGTCCTTGCAATATTTGGCTTTGGGAGATACTGAAATTGGCAAGTGAATGGGTTGCATATGACTAATTGAAGAACAACAGAACTTATGGATCTTAAAAGCAGAAGACTACCAACTGGGGAAATCGACTTAACTAACTCAGGAAGGAACTCCAGGGACAGCCTATGCCAATTGTCAAGAAGTGGATTGTGAGCAAAACATAGCTTGTGGGCACGCAAGGGCAAGGCAATGAACCATGAAGGATGGCATGGTGATGAGATCGGTTCGGTGCACGAGGGGCGAGTATCTACGCACTCGTGCCAATGCTTGCAGGCTGATCGAGCTCGCGCCAAAGAGTCGGGAGAGAGGAAGGAGAAGATGTTGGCAAGAAGATCAAGAGGAAGGCCACTCCACATGGTTGATGGAAAGAGTGAAAGTTTTTGCATCAAAAAGATGATCAAATTGTATATATGCAACCACACATGATTCAAGTGCAATCATTCAATATGAATTATTTGAAATGATATATATGCATTGGAATGTGTGGCCACATGAACCATGAACTGTATGGTCTGTCCCACATGGGAATCTCATTTATTTACTTCTTTATTTTCTGAATCAAGTATTTGGTTGCTTTTTGATCAATAAAATCAGAAAACTTTGGTCCCTGGCAGAGCCCAAAGGGCAAGTGGATGTCTTTGAAAAGAACATCTTCAAATATCTCTTCTATCATCTGCTTCAAAGCCAGTCCCACCTCATACCTTTTGAGTAGTTAATTCTGTCGTTAGGGACCGGGTTTTGCTTCTCATTTCCCTTCTATGCCAAGTTTATTCATGCTAACTAATCTTTACTAGTTGGACTATCCTCGTGGAATCCAAAAGTTATATCTGTCATCGGATGAGGATGAAATTAGCATGTAATTACGGCAAGTTTAGATGTTGATGTTGTCATTATCTTGATTATCTTATCTTTTCTTGTGAATATAACTTTCTAATTACCATGTTACGTCAATGAATGAGGTGTGGTTGGCTGAATTAAATTTAGATAATTCAACTCCTTGGTACTACTATTGTTTATTATAATTATTATTCTATAGGGCCACAATACATTAAGTCTTGTTTGACTGAATTGTTTTTATTTTTTTTTTATTATCATCCTTTTGTGTTCTTATCTCCTAATGAAAGAAAAATATATTATATATATTAATTTATGAATTTGCATAGGATTCGTTTGCATGTTGGTCATAAAAAGATTTGTCCATATGTCATAGTAGTGGTTTGTAAATTTTCCTAAAATTCAAAAACTTTTTCTCTTCTTGAAATTTGAAAATGCACAGAACAGAATTTGGCTTATTATGCATTTTTTTTCTTTTTTTTGTCTTTGAGCTGCAATTGCCAGAGGGCTGCGGCTGGATGGGAGCCGTTCTACTGGGTAGCTACCCTCTCCCCTCGCATGCTTTGCCTCTCTCATGGTGTTAGAGATTTTAAAAGTTTTTGAAGTAAATATATACTTTTTAGTAACAGTTTGGTCCCATTTCATAACGTTTAAAACAGATCTTTGACTACTCATTAGATATCTCCCATTTATTACCATTATGTTTTTTACAACTAGAAGAGAGTAATGTATGAAGGGATAATTAGAAGAGAGTAATGCATGGAGAGAGAGAAGAAAGATTTTTCTTTAAAACAATAAGTCGGTCGCAGTCACGTTTTTCTATTGGAACAATGAATAGTTTTTTTTTTTTTTCTTTTATACTTTTTTGGTGGAGATCGAACTCACAATTTCTTGATTAGAGATATATGTCATTTATCGTTGAACTCGCTTTGGTGGGACAATGAATAGTTAAGTATTATTTAATATTTTTTAATATTCAAGAGTAGGTTTGTGATAGACGTTTTAAGCTTGAGTTTGAGTTTAATATGCTAGGGTTTTAATTTGAGTTTAATTAAGAAGCCTAGATCTAAGAAAACTGTCTTTTTTGAAGTGCATATTTAAAAAAAAATGAATTGAAGAGGCTTGAATAGTGAGCTATTGTTCAAATCTATTGATTCTCCCATTAAACTTGAGTTTAACAACTCTTCCATGAGTTGGGTATTGGAATTCAAATTCATCCAACTGCGCTTGAAGGATTTAATTTATCTTTATTTATATTATTATTGTTGTTAGTTTAATTTTAAGTTCTATATTAGTATGGTTGAGGATCCATCCTCCAACTACGACTTTTGGAACAGTAACAAGTGTGTTCATGAACTATACTTGGATTGACCTAACAAATTTATCTTTAATTATTAACTTTAAAAATCTTATCATTTCAAACCCTAAGGGCCGGTCTGAGACGGTTCAAAATGGTACTCCTAGATAATTTTTGTTAACTACAATAATAAAAAACGGTTAAAATACTTATTTTGGTCTCCTACTTTAAGCTTTGGTTCATTTTTGTTAGGTACTTTTAACTTTAGTTAGTTGCGATCCCTATATTTTACATCGTTTTGGTACATGTACTTTTAAAAAGTTACTATTTTGGTCCCTATAACCAAAATTTAAACATAAATTCGACACATAACAGAAAATCTTTAATAAGAGTCATAATTACATTTTAAAAAAATATATTGAGTATAGTTTTGTGTTAAAACTGCAATAGAAAAATTAAAAATAAAATTAAAGGACAAATATGGTCACTTTTTAAAAGTGCATAGACAAAAAATGAATGTTTTGAGAGTAGATGAACTAAAATGTTGAACCAAAGTTAAAATTACAGAGACTAAAATGAACATTTTGAAAGTACAATGATAAAAATTAACCAGAAATTAAAATATCGAGACCAAAAATATTATTTTAACCTAAAACAATTAATTTTACTGTTGTTACCCTTGCAACCTACGTACCGAAGCAATTGCAAGTGTATGTAACGAAGTTGGTGCAAGTGATAAAAAGATTGTCTCCGCGATGATTGAAGTAACAAAATCGCTCCAAGCAACTTAAGAAAAAGGTAAGTAAAGTAAACTCAATTAACATAAACGGAACAACAACAAAATTTTAAGTATGACACCAAAACCAAGAGGTAAACAGACATGATATTCTTTCGAATTATCCAAATTTCCTTTTCCACAACTTCTCTTGTTTCACGAAATAATAAACTCAGTTTTTAGGCAATACTAGATAAATCTTATTCTTAAGCATTTTTACGCTCTATATGAAAATATAGATCTAGCACCAAGTAAAGTTAAACATACACCTCTACGTCATGTTTCCAAACAATAAAAGCACCAACGTTTCAAGTATGTTTGAAAACGCATCCATGAACATTAAGCAATAAAATCAAACTTTACTCGACAGTAGAAACTTGATCAATGTTCAAGGCTCAAACAATGAAGTTCACATGAAAAAGTTATCGACCTCCCGTGAATGGATTAAGCTCATATCAATTACAATGAAGTTTGAAAAATAAGAAATAATACAATCCATGCTAGAAAAAACAAATGAAAACAAAATGGATCATTGACACACGGGGTAAACAACACCTGTAACTCACTCTGTGCACTTCCATTTTATATATAATATGTAGCAAAAATTTTATTTGTTCAAAGGACAAAATTTCCGTGATCATTAAAAATAGGTAATGATCACAGAAATCTGCTGCGAGTTTGAATCAGTGTTTTGTTTGTCAGAGTTGACCAATCAAATTTTCACTACCTATTATATATAAAATGGGAGTGTATTTAGTGAGCTTTTATAGGAATGAAATCAATAAATAAATAATGCAACAGAGGTGTTGTTTACCATTGTGTACTTCTAGGTATGATACCCATTCTTCCTTGCATAAGCTATCTTCTTAGAGTATATTCTCCTTCTTGTCGTGGTTTTCTCTCTCAAATTTCCCTTAGTATTTATATCACTCCCACCCCTTGAAATTAAGACAACGCAGACTTAGGTTATATGAACATAAGTAAAAATCCCGCATGAAATGAGTTACTTCTATCATTGCTTTTGACACTCCAACATCGTTAAACATCATCCTTAGAGAAACCGTTCAATATATCCTCAATACTCCAACAAAGCCTGCACCTAGCACAAAATTCCAATGATGAAGGTAATTTTTACAATTTTCTGAAATAAAGCTCAAGGGTGGTTGAATGTGAAAATATCATAATTTAAGCTCTACCTCCTAGAGAAATAGGGCTAAGATTTTCATTAAAACTCAACTCTACACTAAAATAAACCTAAAATAACTCGGTGCTAAGCTATTAGAGGGCATTAGTTTCATCATTTATTCATGTTAAAGATTTAATTTTGGTCCTATTGACTTACTAAATTTTTAAATCTATTTTTTCAAGTTAAAGTGCAATATCATTCTTAATTGATTAGAAGTTTAGAAACTATCATTCATGTACTAATTTTTTTTTATTATTTAAAAGAATGGTGATGTAAAAGTTTAGACAAAAATAAAATTAATTATAAAATTGTTATAAGAAAAAAAAAATTAAAATTGAAATTATATTGGTACTTTAGCCGAGTAACCAAAAAGATAAGATAAGTGATCGATATTGATTTCATTTAGTAGACATGGTTTTAATAATGATTGAAACATAACAATAACATATTGAATTGCCCATATCGTACGGCTTATTGTCTTGATTATCTTCAGCTGAGAGAATTTAAATGATCCACATTTCTTTTATCAACTTTCTTTTCCGGTGAAAAAATGTACGATCTACATGGATCTTCACCAATTTCCGGATAAATGCTGTATGGAAGTACGAGCCGATGTGGAAGTGACTGTGAAATGTGAAATAATGGATACTGTTGTTGCGAGAACAAAGATTCCTCCCACTTGCTTCAACTTCCGCTTCTCCATCCATTTCTGAATGATTGCTTTTCCCAGAGATCCTCAAATCCTGGAGCTTGTTTGTATTTCCTCTTTTTTTCTTGCCACTGGTGTTCTTGATCTTTCCTTTTCCCTGGTCTTCTATGCTTGGATTGTAGAGAACGAAAGATAAATGGAGTTTTAGGGATTGATTTTCAGTTTCCCTTTGATTTTGGATGCCAGAGAGGGGTTTTCCGCTTGTTTTCTTTGCTGATATTGCAGGGCTTACTTTTGATTGATTTAATCAACCCAATAATGGATTTGCTGTTCTTGTGATGGGAAATTGTTGACTGGGTTTTCTTATTGTTAAAACCCAGATGATTTTGAGGCTTGACAATGTCTTTCCAGATTTTAAGTAGTCAATCTTGTATATCTGCTTGTGTAAATACACGTAGATTTCAGTTTCAATGGAGGATGAATCCTGTTCAGGCTGTACCACCATCATCCACTCTTTTGCACACTGATGAAAGTGAACATTTTCCAGAATCTAAAAGGGGTTCTGGGTTCAACTCAGTATCAAAAACGAGCAAAGATTCAACTGGTATTTTGATCAGTCAAGCAAATACAGTGGGCATATTAGGAGGGTCTTCTGTGAATGCTACTGTAAACTTCTTGGGAAAATTAGTTAAATGGAGTACAAAAGATGGAGATTCTGGTCTTCCTTTTGTTCTTTGCTCTGACCCGACTCTTAGTAATGAGCTCCAAGTGTTTGATAGAAGTTCTCACCCAGTTCTCAACTTCAAGAGTGGGGATGTAGGCTTGGACTCTGGACTGGTAGTGGAGAGTTTGAAGGGTAAGAGGGCTTTTCTCGAGAAGTCGGGTGCTCGTTGCATTGTTATGCCTTGTCATATCTCGCATTTATGGTATGAAGATGTTTCAAAAGGGTGTCCTGTTACTTTCCTTCACATGGCTGATTGTGTTGCTAGAGAGCTCAAGGAAGCTAAGTTGAAGCCACTTGAAGCTGGGAGTCCCTTAAGTATCGGAGTTCTTGCGACCAATGCAATTTTAAGTGCAGGATATTATCAGGACAAACTGCAGAATGAAGTAGGCATCCCTGCATTATTTTTGAACTTCATAGATCTTGAAGATCTTATTCCTGAAAGATTATTTTTGAGTGATTTTACCGTAACTGACTCATCCTTGTATATATGCAGGGATTTGAGGTGGTGCTTCCAGACAAAGCAACTATGGAACATACTGTAATTCCTGCCATTGAGGCTTTAAACAGAAATGACATAGAAGGGGCAAGGAATTTACTACGAATTGCACTTCAAGTTCTTCTGGTGAGGGCTGTCAACTCTGTCATCCTTGCCTCTGATGATATGCGGGATCTTTTGCCCCGGGATGATCCCCTTCTTAAAAAATGCATCGACCCGATGGATGCATTAGCAAGGTCCACTATCAATTGGGCACAGTCTGCTGAATAAGGTATTTAGTGATAAACTTTCTCCTGTCTTAACTTTTCGAGATCTCTATTGGTTGTAACTTTCTTTGTCCTGAGAACTATCATGAAATATGTTGAAGTCTACTGCATTGTTTAGAACTGTTGAGTTAAGAATCTCGCACAAACATGACCTCTCTCTCACTTTACAGCAAAACGAAGACCAGTGGTCTATTAATGGAAACATAGAAGGCCTATTGAATACTAGTGTCCTGCCTATTGTTTTGGTTTCAGCTTGCAATGTACTTCTTATTTAGATAGTCACAATTCATTTATGAACCTTGCCAAGTGCCCATAATTGTCGCAACATATTATATGTTAGTTTTAAATTGTCTTGAAGTTTGTTCTGACATTGTACCTTCGAGAAATGCATGGTTTTCACTTCATCCTCTCGGCCCCTCACTAGAACCACTTGGAATACATTGGCTGAGTTTTTCATATGCTGTTATGAGCAATTTTCTGAAAATTAGAACCGTTTGGTAATGTTTCTATTTCTTATTTCTCGTTTCCAATTTTATTAAGAAATTAAATATTTGACAACTATTTATATTTCTTGTTTTTTATTTTTTTAGAAACATTTTCAAAATTATATAAAAATTTTGGAAACAACAAAAACAAGTTTTTGTTTCTTGTTCTCGTTCCCAATATGTTCCAAAATAGAAATAAAAACATTGTTGTCATTCTTGAATTCATGGGCGTTGAAGGTGATGCAACTCTATCTTTCTTTATTAAAAATGAGGAATATAAACAAGAAACGGAAACATTACCAAACGGGCCTTAATTATATTGTACTTGAAAGTGGAAAATGTGCAGTTGAGTTCATGGGGATGTTTTCTGGAAGGTGGAGTTAGGAACTAGAGAGCAATAACTATACATACTAGAACTGCCAAATTGTGGTCATCTCTGATCTTTGTTCTTGTTCTTATTTCCCTTCTTGAGTAATATCATGGCCACTTTCTATTTTTATCACACGAGTAACATTTTATTCTATAAGTTGCTGTTTCTTTAGAGGTTGTTTGATTTGTGACTAATTAGTCTAGATGAGATTCCCAAGTTGTATCATCTTTGTTCGGATTGAGCAAAGAAATGAGAAATAAGTTACAAAAATTCAAGTTTGGGTAATCTATTTTTAGGTTGTGTGTTTATTTACCGATAAAAATTAGTATGTAGTATAAAAAGTGAGTTGTATAAGCTTGAATTTATGTAGTCCACGAAAACTCATAGCTTAAGACAAACAAATCTTGGTCCTTGACTTCAAGTTACAAAAGAGAGATTTTTGGTAATTTATACTTTGTGATGCATTAATCTAGTGGTTGTGTCTATTTAATCTCTCATTTTCACCTTGATGCTGAGTCATTGAATAGGTTGAGTACATTCAATTTGCTCCCTAATCTCGCACTCGACTCTGCTAGATGTGTCGTAATCTCGCTTTCAGGAGGGCCTAGCACTCAAGGAGAATTTGGAAGACTTCGTCAAAATGACTACGGAATTCATCATATACTTGAATTTAGAACCTCCTATTTTGATATCATGTCAAATCACACCAATAGATTAAAAAGTTCAGGTTAATAGATTGGGTTAAATACTCAAATTAGCCTCAACACTTGTATTCAAAGTTTATTTAATAGTATATCTAAGGTAAAAGTTGATATCATTCATTTTATTGACTAAACTTTCTTGAAACATACTTTTATTTTTAAAATTGAACTGAAGATTTTTATTAGTCAAATCTACTTGATTTCATTTGATCCTTTTCTCCTACTTGTGTCGGCGAGGCTAGAATCTTTTAAATCTTTCTTGTTGAAACGTGACTAGTAGAATAACTATGTTATTATTCAAAAAATCAAAAGTTTAGAATTAGCAATAAGTATCTAATATGAGTTCGCCGATACATGAGATAGTTCAATATAGTTCGATAGTTAAAAGACATATTGCTACTTCCTTGAAGTTGAAGTTCAATCCCTCATCTCCAAATTTATAATTTTTTTAATGAGATAGAAATAATTGATAAGCCCGTTCATAACAACAAGGCCTTCGAGTCTTAACGATTCTTCAAAAAGTTGGCCTCTAGAGACAGGCCTCTCGAAACAAGTAACGAGTGGATGAAAACTCATTTTTAGCGCAATGACATACCTGGCGTCTCGTGCTGAGGCCGACCAACTCAATAATTGGTTGATGCCCCAAGAGTGCTTGAAGCCCAATGGTTCCAAAATTATCTCTAAAAAGGCTAGTTGTTCAAAATAAGAAGATATGGAAGGTAGGATGCAAAACTCTTCTTGTTACACTTCACATAAATCCGACTTAAGATCAAATATTGTTTAAGTTTCATCTAATCTTTTTATTCTAAAAGATTTGTGGAAATTTGGTAATCCTATCAAATCAAATTCATGCATCTAACATTTGTAATTAAACTTTGGATTAAATGCATCATTTAATTCTACTTGATGATATTGAAACTCAAAACATCCATTCTCATGATTAGCTTGTGCTTAGAATAATAAATGAAAATGGACCCAACTTTAATTAATAGGTTTTTCTTTCCACCCCTAACTGCCCACAATTCAAAGTAACAAACTAAAGCTTCAAAAAGTTTTAACTCTTTGCATGGCCAAACAAGCATGGTAAAATAAAGTCACTTTGGTAATTAAAATTTTTATCACTTTTGGCAAATGGGGGTAGAGGAGAACATGTTTGGACCCTCCCCAAAAATTAAAAACCCTACTTTATATAAAAGTAGCTCTCTCCATTAGTTGGAACAATTTATTGTTCAATTATGGTCGAGGGAGTGCAAATAAAATCCAATTATCTCTATTTGTATGAGGTATTTTGTATGGGATACCGTTGTATCCTCAACAATTATAACTACGGAGATTTTGTGACTAGATTGAGAAGTGTTGAATATTTCGTTAGCTTAATTTCGTGTGATTTAGTATTTGATTGATTAGAATGAATTATTTTAATTTAGTTTTAAAGATATATTAATTTTGCAATTGCATAAATTCTCATCTTTTAGCCTAAAACTGTCTAGAATCTAATTAGAAAATTTTAAAAGTATCCAAATAATTATTGCAAATTTATAAATCTTCAAAAAAATTTTGGGAGTTTTCTAATAATAATAATAAAAAAAAAAGTAGTGGTCCAGTGGAGCAGTCATTTCACAATAATTATTTAATTTTTGGTGACTCCAAGAAAGTTAACCTTTTTCTTTCTTCTTCTTCTCTCTCTCTCCTCTCTTTTTCTTTTCCTTTTTTCTCCCTCCTTTTCAGAATAGAAGAAAGCAAATAAACATTTCTCCTACTTTAGATGTTTAGATAATTATCATGGGAAATCCAAGGAAAAAAAAAAGAAAAAAAAAACCTTTCTTCTTCTTCTTCCTTCTTTTTATTTTTTATATATTTTTTTTTAATTTCATAAGGCTTAGAAGAAGTTAATTAAGAGATATTACAGCAGCTGATAATGAACATTGATTTTGGACAATATCTCAAATTTTCAGCACAGGAATAACAGGCACCCAGAAATTAAAGAAAAAGTTACAAAAAAAAAAACAAAAACTAAAAAAGAAAAAAGAGACAGACAGAGAGAAGAAGAAGAAAGCTAATGCAGGTTATGAAGTGACTCTTTGAAATTTGCTCAGTTGGAAACATTACCTGCAAAAAACATGGAAGAAAAATAAAAATATATCAATGATTGAATATATAATTAGAAATTATTTTGACTTTAAAAAATTTTAGATTAAAAAAAAAAGGAAAACAGGTTAAGCAAACGGTTGACAGTTATACTGTAAATGTTATTTTCTTAATAATTGATTTTCACACACCCAAAACTTGATGACGGAGGATCTTGGCTTGACTAGCTCCGTTAGTACGAGTCTCTCGGAGCACTGCATCTAAAACATTCCATTCTGCTTGCAAAGTTGTGTTCGTTGCATCCCGACCTGTATGGTAATCGACCATTCATGAGAAAATCTAGATGATATTTTTTAGAGAAAAAAAATTGAGTAACTATGGTTTTAAATATGTTTTATTTTTGTTGGATAAAAAAAATCGATAGTCACCGAGTATAAGAATTTCTTTTTTACTCACAAGGAGGTAAAGTTGTTTTAGTTTTTAGTTTTCTACTTTGAAAATGATGTTGGTTGAGTCTCGCACTTTCTTTAGTAAAAAATATTTAATTTCTTAACCAAATTTAAAAAGTAAAAATAACTTTCTGTTTTCTTAGTTTTTAAATTTTATTTTAAAAGTTAAAAGGCAAAATAAAGAAAGTAATGTTTACAACTTTAGTTTGTAAAAATAGAAACGGGCCTGAAATATTACCGGGCACAAATCCAGTCTCCAGACTTCCAGGCAGAGGCACCAGTTCGGCCGCCAGCACCGGTGCCATTGGCAAAGCCGAAGGAGGTTCCTCTGGAGCGAGGAAGATCGAAGTCGAAGCCTCCACCCAACATGTCGTCTTTGAAGGCACCGCATTTGAAGCAGCTCGAGCGGCTAGCGAAATTGTGGGCTCCACAATTGCCGACGGTACAGTACCAGTCTCCGGGCCTGACGTCGGAGCCGCCGTAGCCGAATGCGGAGCCTCCTCTTCCGCCGCCGTTCATTAGACCGCCAAAATCAGCGCCGCCGCTCTTGGGGTCGCCGCAGCGCTGGCACGTGTCCCTCCTCTGGAAGTTCAAGTGCTGGCACGACCTGCAATTCCAGTCTCCTGGTCTGCTCATCTTCTCTCTGCAAATGGATTTCAAACTTCCAACTTTTATACATACAAATGAAACCGAGGGCTCTTTGGTAACTTTTGATAAACTATTTTCTAATACCAGAGTTAGAGAATTCTCATGACTCAGTTGAACTATGTTTAAAATAAAAAATCTTTCTTACTGACATATGAAAATACTGATTACCGATAAATTTTTTTTATAAAGAGAGAAAAAAATTTCTAAAACATTTTTAAAATTATATATACATTTGGTAAGAAAGAACATTTGATTTTCTTGTTTCTGTTTTTAATCTTTTTTCTATCAATACTTTATCATTTTTACCTACAAAATAAATTAAATATAAAAAACATATATATAACAAAACAAAATTGACTTTAAAAAAAGTTAATTTTCAAGTAAAATTAAAGAGAGAAAGGAAAAAAAAAAAGAAACGAATGGTCGATTTTGTAACATTTTTCGTTTCTTGTTCATGTTTCCTTATTTTTAATAAAGAAAAATATAATTACATGAACCCAAAATCCACAAATTCAATAACGATACAAAATTTCTATACAAATTAAAGAATGTTTAAACAAAGAACCTAAAACTTAATGAAATTGAGAACGAGAACATCATCAAACGAACTTTAAACGAATTAAAGAAGGAGAAAAAACACATGAAACAAGTATTGAAGCTAGTTTTGTTTTTTCTTTCTAAACAAATTAAAGAATATGAGATATGAGAGAGGGGGAAAGAAGGAAAAACGAAAACATTATCCAACGGTTCTCAAAAAATTCTAATAAAAAAAAGAAAAGAAGATGGAGAACAAACCGGAAGGAGAAATGTGAAGGAGAGGAGCTGCTGTGGTGCAGTAATGGTGAAGAATGAAGAATGAAGAATGAAGAAATGGCGATGGAATAGGTAAAGAAGGGAAAGAGGCGTTTATATACACCCAAATCCCACTCAAAAAGTGGAGTATTGCCAATACTTTGCTTCCAAACCTTTTTCTTTCATTTCTTTTATATACACACACATATAAATAATATTCTTTCTTTTTATTTTCTCTCTCACAACAATTACGACAAAAAGAGAGAGAGGGGGAGAAATAAGAAAAATATTTCACAATTCTTGCACTTTTTTTTAGAAAAATATAGGTTCAAAAACACTTTTAGTCTATGTAATTTCGTTAACGTAACAATTTAGTCTCTAAACTTTAGTTTGTAACGATTTAGTCCATGTACTTTAAAATTGGTAGCAATTTAGTCATTGAACTTTAATGTGTCACAATTTAGTAATTGTAATTTAAAATGGGTAACGATTTAGTTCTTATCGTGAAATTTTTTTATTAAGTTTCTTGTATTTATAGATTGATAAATTAAAGATGGACCAAATGTGTGTTTATGAATTAGAAAGATTAAATTGTTATATGATAAAATTTGACAGTTAATTTTAATAAAAAATTTTACTATAGGGATTAAATTGTTACAAGTTTTAAACTATATGGACGACTAAATCGTTACAAGTTAAAATTTATGGACTAAATTGTTACTTTAGGGAAAGTATAGAGACTAAATCGTTACAAACTGAAGTTCATGGACTAAATTGTTACTTTAGTGAAAGTATAGAGACTAAATTGTTACAAACTATTTAGTCTATATATATATATCTTTCATCTTCCCTCCTGTTTTTCTCTATCCAGTAAAATATAGGTGTGTTGGCCAGTAAGTATCTAAATATTATGTTCGATAAATAATATCAATGTGTTTTTTTAGTACAACATGTGGAGGCGGGGATCGAATTCACAACCTATTAATTGGAGATATATGTCAATTACCGATGAATTATGCTCGCTTTGGCAATATAAGTGGGTTTTGATTTGATTCGAAAGAAAGGAAGGGGATATTTTGAATTTTGAACAAAAAGAAAAGAGAGTCTTTTTCACTTCTCCCACTGTGTTCTTTTTCTTTTTAGGGTTTGTAAACGTGAGGAGGGAATAGTGTGGTACACAAATGCATGCAAGTATCTAACAACAGGACAATATAGTTCTATTTTCTTACAATCTCTCTTAAAAAAAATTTATTTTCTCTTTACTTTTTTTCTTTAGAGGACATGGAGCAAAGATGGGAAATATTCAACTTTTTCACCTATGATATCTTTAGGGTTTAGGATTTTGAATTTTCAAAGGCAACATCGTAACTATTGTTTTATCTAGTATCGACAATATTCTTAAATTGAAACAAACGATAAATATAATGAAGTTCGTGGATCAAACCATATTTTCGAGAAAGTAAATTAATAATATTTTGAGATAAAGTTAGAAGACGAGGGGGCTAAAAAGACTTTATATATGCCAATTTGAGATCAATCAAGGGTGTGTTTTATAATTGAAAGGATAGGAGCAAAAATTTTCCATCTAGGATTATATTTATCTGTAGTTTGAGCTATCAACATATAGAGAAAAAGAAGAAGATAATTTAGAGATAGGTTTGATAATTATTTCGTTTTTTCTGTTTTTAAAAATTGTGCGTTTTTTTTTTTTAATTTCATTGTCAAGTTTTTCATCTCTACGTTCAAAACATATTTCAATTCTTAGTGGGCCAAATTTAAAAACAAAAGTTACATTTTAAACTATTTTTTTTTCCTTTCAAAATTTGGTATAGATTTTGAAAACTTTTATAAAAACTATATAACAAATAAATAAAATATAGGCAAAAGTAATGTTATTTCTAAGCTTAATTTTTAAAAAACAGAAAATAAAAAACGAAATGGTAACCAAAAATATAAAACATATCTATATGCCTCTCGTCTCTCGCATGTTATATTATTGTATGGGGAAAGAGAGAGGGCCTTGATTTGTAATTAGCCAAAAAAACTCCAACAAATAATAATGAATAATCTTATTTGAACCGCAAGACCCATCCATTGAGTGAGGACGAATATCTGACTTTAGTGATCAGACATATAAACACTATATAAAAAATATATATAACAAGCGTAGTATCAAGCTATGGAAAAAACTGTCTACTCTTGATTCAACACACTTCCACTTTTAATGTCCGAGTTGATACTCTTATTTTCTCCCGAATCATAGTAATATTTTTTTTTAATCAGATCATTGAATTACTCCTCATCTTGAAGTTAGATGTTCAAATCTTCACGTCCCCATATATAATTGACCTAGTCGAAGTGCATATAAGCTTATTCAAACACTTCAATTCTGAATAATATTGAGGATAATCAACATCCCAACCTAAGTAAAAATAAAAAAAAGGGAAAAAAAGAAAAAGAAAGAAAGAAGAGAGCCCCTATTTTGTTAATAAAGTAGAGAAATAAAGTTGGGGGTAAGAATTAGGCCCACAAGGAAAGGCAAATAATTAAAAAGAAAATGTGGAGATACTAATAATTAATATTCCAATGTAATGAATATTCTAAACACATACAAAAAACTTAACCCTTTGGTACGACAATGTCTTATCTCAATCATACCCTATTTTCTAATTTCCACAAAAATAACATCACTTTTTTTTTCTTTTTTTACTTCTGTCACCATTGAACACTCATTTTTACTTTTTTTTTTTTTGAAAAACCCACCAGTTTTTTTTATTTTTTTACTCAAAACTTTATAAAAGTTTGAATATCCACCTATTTTCACGTATTATCTTTGTCCATATATGTATAAAAAGTGAACAATGTCCAAACTTTTTCTAATATTTCAAAATTCAACCCTAAATCATATAAGATTCCCATATGTGGTGCCTCTCTTTTTCTTTTTCAGAAAAAAAATCTCATAAAAAGGCGCAAAAAAGATCATTTTTCTTGTTGAATAATACTGATAATAAGATAAAACGAGAGTGACTAACATATTTAGTTGTTTATCCTTTCTTGATGTGTTTGAAATGAAAAGGTCGTTTTCATTTAGCATGCAAAGACTACCATATAATATGGTCGATAAATAGTACAACTTTTACCTAAAACATATATACATTAAAAAATATTGAATTAATACCAAACCCCAAATTAAATTAAAGTTGGGTAAATCTAATCTTTCCCATATAAATTTTAATATTTTTCCTAATTGGTGGGCTTCCATATTGGTAAAAGATTTATTATGAATATTTGATCAAACCCTTAAGTTAATAGATTAATTAAGATATGTTAAATATACTCAATATATTGTTTTAACTATGGAAGCATCAAAAGAATATTTTGATTGGATTTTGTTGTTGATGTATATAATTTCTTTTCCCTTTTGGATTTCTTAATCAACAAGGATTAATGAGAAATAGAGATAAGAGTTATAAAAGGAGGAAGAAAAAAAGTGGGAGGAATTTAATTAAAATTCAAAAGGAAAAATGAAAAAGAGGGGAAAAAAAAAGCAAAAATGTGAGTTTCAATAAAGGTTAAGTTGGAGGGGTGATATGTTGGAATAGCCAAGTCTTCGAGGTTTCATTTTGACCATCTTTTCTCTTTTCTTTATTTTCCCCTTTCCACTTTTCTTTTTCTTTTTCTCTCTTCACCCACACCTATCTCAAAGTACCATATATACCGATCTTTCTTTATTCACAACGAGTGAACTACACATCATTTTTAATACGAGGCTGATACAATAGACATAGTAAATGGAACGTGTGTTTGTACACCCCGACACTTATGCAACAGACACAGTAAATAGAACGTGTGCTCATACAACCCGATTCGATCAAATGGTTTTATTTCTCTCTTGACCCAAATTCATAAAATTGGCTCTCTTTCTCTCTTTTCACCCACACCCATCAAAAAATGGGCTCTAGTCTCTCTCCACACCCACCTATCAAATGAGTCTCTTTCTCTCCAAAAGAAGAAATGAGAGAGCATTCTCTTGGGGAAGGGTAAAGGGAAGAGGGGGAGAGGGCAAACTGTAAAGAAGAGAAAGAGAAAGGGAAAGTGGGGCTGATTCGATTCTCCTCGGGAATCACTTCCATGCATATGACCACGACCAACTCATTATATATATCTCTCTTTTATTTCTTTCTCCGTCTCTAAATTGGTCTACGATAAAAGGTATATATATATGTATATGTTCAACGTGACTGCTACTTTTATATGTGTTAAATCCATGAGAAAGATTGAAAAATATTTTAACAATCATAATCATAAGAGTGACAGTTAATTTGAATAAAGACTTTTTCTTTTGTACGTAAAAACTTTCGTCAATGGAATCTTACCACTTTTCCAAACAAAGTATGGCAGTAAAATTTGCATCTTTTCTTTCCCCTTTAGTTTTGTTAAAGTTTTTTTCCTTATTTCTTTTACTTTACAGTTGTGTGGATGTTTTTATTTTTTCATTTCTCTCACATGGGTAATCATGGAAAAACACTTCACTTCTTTTTTTCTAACATTCATGTTCAAAAAAGTATGTGTAGATTGTGATGGATATTAATCCCTGTTCTTTATACCATAGGGAAAAAAAAAGAGACTACTTTAATGTGATATTATTACATTCAACCATCCAGAAGATTTTTACTTGAATAATTGCACATGCATGTAAAAAGAGTACTAGTAAAGTGCATTGGTTTTTTTTAAAAGGCTTAATTTTAGCCGTTATAGAAGAATAACCAATTTCTGTAAGAAATTTTTTTTATGAGAAACAGAAAAAAAAATAATCGTTTTTACCCCTTCTTAAAGCGAATTAAATAACTTAATTACTCTAGGCTAACTTATGAATAAAGTTCATATATTGAACTTGTTAATATGAACATAATTTAACTAGTTAAAACATATATCGTGTCAAAAGATCGAATCCACACTCGACTCCTACATATCGTTGAACTCAAAAAAATAAAAGATATCCATATATCTTTTTAATATTTCTCTATTTTATATCAATTTAGTCCCCAACCTTGATAAAAATATGCACAATAATTCGTTTTTGGAGACAAAAATATCTATATGGATGAAAAATATAAAAATCACAATTTTGTAGAGATTTTGATGGAAATAGCATCAAAGTATTCAGGTTGATGAATACGCCTAAAAAGATCATAAAAAAATAAAGTCGTAAAAATGCTCTCCATAAACATACGTGTTTTAGTGGTGAAAATTGACTTCACAAAAGTTCGATATTAGCATTGAGACCGAGAGATCAGATCTCAGAGCTTGCTAATGGAATGATAACAAGATTGAACTAAAAATGATATGATCAAACAGCGACAGAGAACTTAATACTCAATCTTTAACAAAATTAGTAGCGATAGATGTCGCACTATCGAACTCGATACATTCTTGCATTTTGTACTGAAAATTCAAGTTGGTCCTCAGAAACATACAGAATCACAGATCTAGACGTATGCAACTTGAATCCTGATTTTGTTCCAAAATATCAACTTCTCCAAACTGATATATGTGGTGGATTCAAGTGCATGCCACTTGATCAAAAGCCATTCTTAGACGGTATCTGGCAGCGAGAAGGCGAAATTTGGAAGCTAATAATGAATGCCCATTGACCCCTTTTCTATACTTCGGATCGTTTTTATGCACAAAAATCCCGAACGCTATAATAAAGGCTTCCGGGTATTAGGAAAACAAGTTACCAGCAAGATTCATCACAACCCTTTTCTACTCCGGTGCATAGGACTTCCTACACTTCGTGGACTGACAGATGCGGTTGAAGGATACAAATCCCTGTGTGTTGCCGAAGCACTTGCTCGAGGTCCAGGACTTGAAACTTGGCGAGATGATCCCGGGGCTAGCTCAATCACGTTTGCAGCCTCAACTTCCAGATTCTTGGCTTCCTCAGCCAGTAATGCTAACTGTTTTAACAGAAAAGCCATCAGCCTCTAAAAACAGTTTAGAATTACCTAACATTCTCTGCCAGATAATGAAGTAACGATTCGCATTCATCCGACTCTTTTGCCCCGATGCAAATGGGTCAGCTAATTATGTGCAGAAAATGTCCCCTTTGGAGTCCATGTCATAAAATCAGAGGGAGAGTCAAATTTGCTAGATTGATTTTATGAAAGCTTTCAAACAGAGGTAGATTCTGTACAGTAAGGAAACATCAACCTTTGAAATTTATTCATACCCGGATTTCGTTCTCTTTTACGCGGTCCTGGAGCACACTTATGGCTGGACTTAGACTGCAAGCAATCAAAATGGAAATAATATCAATTAAAATGAAATGTGCATACAGGCACATGGGTTGATAGAGGGCAGGAGCCTAACCAATATTCAATTAGCTTGCACATTGAAGCCTGATATGTTGACGTGTGATGTATGAACGTTAGCGGATGCACTTTACCGTCTCTAGGAGAAATAAAAAAATGATAACCAGAGTCAATAACAAATGGATTATGGGACCATTAATAAATTAGAGAAGGTTAAATTACAAGTTTGGTCCTAAACTTTGAGGGTTGTGTCGAATAAATTCTTGAACTTTAATAAGTTTCTAAAGTTTCTAAACTTTCAATGTTATCTAACAAATCTCTAAACTTTTAACCGTGTATAATAAGTCATCTAAACTTTCAATTTCATGTTTAATAGATTCCGAAGTTTAAAAAGTGTTTCATAAGTAAGAAGTTACAAAACCTATTAGACACAAGCTTGAAAGCAAGTTTAAGAATCTATTAGATATTTAGACACTTACAAATTTGTTAAACTTGAAAGTTTAAGACTTTTTTAAGTTTAGAGACCTATTAGATATTTAGACACTTGCAAATTTGTTAAACTTGAAAGTTTAAGACTTTTTTAAGTTTAGAGACCTATTAGGCACAATATTGAAAATTTAGGGTCATATTTTAAGTTCAAACAAACTTGTAATTTAACCCTAAGAGAAAAAGTATGCTCCAATGATTAATGAAAGAGATAATCGTTTGGTTACCTCATAATATTCAAGATGGCTTGGTTATAAGCCGATCTCTCCTCTTCAAACAGAACATGCTGTAAATCTGTAAAAGACATTAATGGTGAATCGAGCTTGATGAGGGATGCAGTCGGCATAACATGAAGAGGAATCTCTTTCCTTGAGAACTCGGCAGCACTGCAAGCAAAAGAAAACACATTCACAAGGTTTAGACTTCTGAGTAGTAAAGCCACACTCTGCCAGCTCCAGAAAAGGAAAAAAATGATGATAATGAACGATTCGTCAGTGAATAATAAGATAACAAAGACATTGGAGCGTCCAACTCCCTATTAAGGCAGCTATACAAGTTAACTAAGTCGTGTCTTCATCATTAGTTCAATAGCACAGTTCGAGCCATTCTTCAGTATCCGAGATAACACCAAGAAATCTGCACTTGATGTACCTCATTTCGATATTCGAACGGTGCATTGCTTCTTGCATACTTTCAGACAAGTCCATTGGATCAATATCAGTAATCCCACTGTTCGTATTGTTAGTAAGATAGCTTCCACCCATTTTCTCTTTTCCTTGAGAGTTGGTATCGGCATTAGCAAAGAAATAACCCAACTCTGAAGATCCTCCAGTACCCTGCAAACAATGTCTAACAAGTCATACACACCATTAATGGTGAAATGTGCAATGCACCACACTTCCAAATTTTAACGAAATTGAATCCCCGAACTGGATTGTTAAATAAAATCTGCAGACTCATTTTGATGTCTCCTTTAATGACAAACAGTGACCAAGTGACTTCAATGAACCAGTAGACAATTACTTCATGTGTTAGCTCAAAAACATTATGCTAAAAGAAGTCACATCGGATAGTCAAATCTTCCCACTTTTTTCATAGAGGATAAACCAATAGGGTATTTTAAAGCTCAAACCTTGGATAAATGCTTGCCAGATACAACAATGTGAATATACTTCAAAATTTGTAAAATATCCTGAACAAGTTAAATCTTATTCACAGAACTCGAGTAGGCTATTATTTGCAACAGCATCTTACCAGAGAGTAAAACAAAAAAAAAACAAAAAACAAAAAAATCTTTGCTTCCTAATTGACAAGAAAATGAACGGGTAATAGATTAATAGAGGAGAAACAGAAGCCGAAGGGTATTGGGTCAGAGCAGAAGAAAAGATAGAAAGGGATGATTCAACCTTGTAAATTACCTGAATATGATCCTCAAAAGTGTTATTTATTTTTCTGTGATAGATTTTCCTATTTCAAACTAAGGCAGAAATCATTAAGTATCAATCAATTAGACAACTTTCAAAATATCTTAGATTCAAAATGTATCCCTGCAAAAAGACGATGCTATCTAACATTTTGGCAGAACCTTCTGCTCATCATTCAATTTAATCTGCTCATATGAATGTCAATTTGTAATGAACTTGTGTCATACTTGTACCTTAATAGCACTAGCAACCATTGAATCACCAGTGTCTTGTTCAGGACTCTCCCCTGGTCCGTAGCCTGCTTTTGCCGATAAATTATCAGAGGAACTCAAAGAAGATTCAACATCAATCACTGAATTTCGATACACGGGAGATAAAGAAATGGGTCTTGAGAGGTGATTTTGTTTCCCATCTGAGGACTGGAAAGCAATAACTTGAATTCTTCCAACCTGACATTACCCAACTAAGTATGGTTAGCAAAAATGTAAACATATAATCTCCAAAGCAAATACAACTATTCAAACCTTGTTTGCATCTTCACTAAAACAGGAAAATATCAGCCCAATAAACCCGGAATCAAGGAGCTGATATGTCCCTTGAGTTCGCACATCTGCAGAAAGTAAAGATTTACATGACCGAATTATCGAAAAGTTATTTTCTTTGATTGAGAAGTGCAAAAAATATATATTTAACAATAAAATAATATCTTCCAATATATAAATCAAGGAACCAAGGCCAAAATTGCAGCAAAGACATAAAGTACAATATCAGTGATGGACCCAAACTTTGACATGAAAGGTCGATTATCATCTCATATAACATAGGGATATACATGACAATTTTTATTTTGCAGGGTAATATTTAACTAAATCAGCCAACTCTTACAAAATTCATGTGGGAACACGAAGAGGAACAAAAACTGCACTGCACTAATGAAATTTCCAATGATCTGGAATTTTCAGATTTATATTATTTATTTATTATTATTATAAATCATCAGAACAAACAATTTTCAAAATAAAATTCTCAAGATTAAAACAGGTCGCAATTTGGCACCACAGATGAGTCAATACTAACCAACGTGGGAAGGAAGCACTGTAATATGAGGGTGTGAATGGTACCACCCAATAACTCTAGTTGTTTTCCCGGTCATTGCTGTCATTCTGTTCTATAAAATTAAGTACACAACAATATTGAATAAAAGAAAAATAATTTCATATAGCGCGAAAGAAGAAGCGAATCAATCAGAATGGAGATATGGAGAAGAGGCGAAAGAGTTAATCACTAGTGGAACAATAAATAATCAAAATAATCCTTCAAAATGTGAATAGTTAATCTCCTCATGTTAAAGTACTTCACATAGCTAACACCTACATTTAAAATCAGTTAAAATCTGCCATATTCTACCTTTCAAATAGAGGTCATAATGAAAATCCCTCACTCATAAAATTTTACCAAGGTCCCCATACAGCAAATTCCTAGTACATGGCAAGCCTATTTCTTATACTTCTTTTTTACCCGCCATAAATAAACATGCTTCATCATAGTATAAATGAAATCATATAGAGTCTAATATAGTGGTTCAACAGACAGGATGCATCAGCAAGAACTGAGATGAATTGTTTCATTTGTCAGGATTATGATCACGATGCACTACAGGGGATGTATCAGCGATAAATAGAACAATGTCTAGAGGATAAAAAATTTCCAGAAAAAAATGGAGCAAAGGATATCTCAGCCTGGGCAGATGCAGCAGCCAATTGTTCAGGGTGAGTCTCCACACGGTCCTTCCTTCTGTCAGACCGTGTCTGAGGCGATGCTCCCCAAATTAATGCAGTTACGTTACCATTTCTTGAATGCTTCAAATTACATTGTCAAAACGAAATTGTAAAGCAAAGCATAATTGACATAACAATAATTTTCTAAAAAAGGCAAACATAGCATTAAAGCTCTTAGAGCCTCATCCATGAAAACAACTACTCAAACTCTAGAGAGAAATTTTAAAGTTAATCTCTCTATATCGTGTTGCTAACAACTTGACCATAATTCTAATTGACCATCTAACAAGAGCTGCAACGGATAAAGAAACTTCTGTAAAAAATAAACCAAGTCCATTTCTAGCTGCCATAAATGCCACTCCTCGCAGTGGATTTTACAAAACGACCAGGAACCTACGAACTGAGCCAAGGGGGCACAACAAAATTAGCTCTAAATAGAGAGAATCAAACCACAAAAACAACCCCATTTGCCAGCACAACAGAAAACGAATAGGAATCAACCAAATTAAGCTCTGTTTCAGATAGATATCCAATAGAAGCAGGCAAACCAAGAAACACACACCCTGACCCGGTAACCCAAATTAAAGCAAAACCCACAACAGACTACACAAAATTGACAAGACTGAGCTGAAACAAAGTTGCAGAACCCCTACAAAAAGAGTAGTAAAGTGCAGAGTGAAAATCTAGAGAGTGACCTCAATATCGCCGAGCAGAAGCCCCATGATTTCCTCAGTCTCCGTGGACAATGCATGAGTGAGACAAGTAAACCAGACGTCTTCGGACATCTTCACGCCCGTCAGAGACATCTTCTGATCGCCGTTTTGTTCTTTCAATTCAATTCGGAAACTTACTTCTCTCTCAAGAAAATGGACGCAGAAAGTGAGAGATTCCGAAGGATCTTCGAGCTTTGAAGTGAGAGTGGCCGGAGTTTCGAAGGGCTTGAGCAGCGGATCGAAGGCTCTTCTCTGGAGCAGTAATTCAGTACGGTCGATCATACGGTTGATAGGTTAGACTTTTATCTTTGATCATTTCATTGATCAGCACTTGGACTTAAATACTGTACGATTTGGACACGTCATTCTTTTTGTTGAATTCAAATAATAATATAAATTGTTGCATTTTAATTTTTTAGCAAATAATTGTTTGTTCATTATTGAGACTGTCATCATTTTCCTTTGAAAAAAAAAAAGAGAATACCATTATTTTTCCTAAAATGTTTTTGGTAACTGTTTAATTTTCTAAATTATTAAATATAACTCAACCTATTGAAACATAAACCATTCACCATTAACTGTTAAATCATCATTTTGTTAGGTTAATTCATTAGTTAAAAACCAAACTCAAATTTTAAAGAGTAATTAAAGACTAAATTCAAACTTCCGAAAAAAAAAATTGTAAAACCTAAGGATCAAATATAAATTAAATTTAAACCTAATAATCAAAAGGATGGTCTTTTAAACTTGAAGTATATTTTATCCTTAATTTATTATAATTACCCTCATTATAACTTTTTTAAAACTTGTTGAAGAACTTCTTGTGCCTCTACGAATGGAAAAAAAAACAGACTTTAGAGGGTATTAAACATTTGTCAACATCTCTAACATTTTCACGTGTTCGTGAGTTCGTCATCGACATTTTAAGAGTGAATCAATATTTCCATAGTATTGCAAAAAATCGATAAGATATAAAATGATCAACATAGCATCACTAATATATACATCATGTTAATATTAATAAATTTTTATTTGTTTAAAATATGTAAAATACTTATTTGATTATTTAAACATTTATTATAATTTTTTATTTTTATAACTTTTCCATGAATATTTGTCCACATTACATTTTGTCATTCCCAAGCTTGGCTCTGTTTAGCATCCAATCCGTGGCAAGTTCATTAGAACAAAGTAATTGTTTTCTGAAAAAGGAAATTGACAAAAATAATTACTAAATTATAATATATATATATATATATATATATATATATATATATATATATATAAAAGCGGCGTACAGTAATTTGATAGGCGGAGATGCAGCTGATCATAAAGAGGAGGAAAAACGAAAACAAATAATAAATAAGCAATGAGAGAATAAATGGAATTAAAACCCTCCTCTGCCGAGCCCCGGCTGCCTCTCGCCGACCAACCGAAACTTGTTTCTTCCCCGTTTCCGGCGGAAATCTCCACCGACGGTGAGTTTTCTCCTTCTCTTACAGCGCTTCACAACCATGTATTGGTTTCTTTAATCTTCATTTTCCCCCTCGCAGCTTCCTCTTGTCAATTTCTGCATTTCTTTTGAGCAACAGCCATGTGTTAGTATGTGAGTGAGAGCTCTATGCTCGTCGATTTTGGACGATCTGCGTCATACCAATTATCGTTTATAATCTAACATTATGTGGAATTAATTCATGTCCATTTCCATATGAGTTGGATATTATTCCAGAAACTGTACCCTTTAAACAATTTTTCCTCAGTGAGGTGACTGTCTGCTTGTAATCCTAAAAATGTTTTTGTTTTTCTCGAGGGAGTCGTTTCTGATTCTCAGTTTGTTATTGTACCTTGATATATGCTACTGTTTCGTATGTTAAAATCCACACTCCAAGTCTCTGACTCTTGAATTTGTTGTCTTACTTCAGATAATCTACTCGGGCGTTGCTTGTCCGACAGGGTATTATAATTGGAATCATGGCAAAGTCATTATCAAATTTGCTCTTCAAGGGCTTGGCTGGTCTACCGGCTGCTCGCTCTAGCAGAATGGTACGGTTTGAAGAAATCACACTATCATAAAATTAGTTCCTGATTTCTATTGTTGAGATTTTTCTTTTTATGCCATGTGAAAAATTATGAGGCCATCCATGTTCAAGTTTCCCTGCTCTTTTTTCTGCGCCGTCTGAATGGTAGTAATTTATTATCTTCAATTTATCTCATACAACTATCCCGAGGTTTAAAACTTTGAAGCAAAAGATCTATGGGATGTCCATTTTTGTGGGTTTGGAGATGAATCATGAATGTTGTAACTTATAAATAATGCCGGTTTTGCCTTGGTTGTTTGATATTGTAAATTTTCTATGCCATTACTCTTGATGACAACTTTCCTTTTATCTCATTTGGGTATACTAAAAATGTATTTTTTTTTATTCTTCATCCAAGTAATGGTTGAGTTTGCTTAAATTTAAAGTATAATAGGTTTTATTGGAAACTTTGATGAATGGTGGCAATGTGAAATTACATGGTAGATAGTGATGACCTACGGATTATCAGAGTTTACTGGTGAAGCTTGTACTATGGTCTATGCAATATGATAACATGGTGCCTCAATTTAAACTGTTCATAGGTGCCCGGGTTTTACTACCAGCATGGAATGAGATACTCAACTTCTGTACCTAATGATCCTGATACCCATGAAGATTTCAAACCTACCAATAAACTTGAGAGTTCTGGTATTTCTTTGAAGGATGTCGTTGAACAGGTATGTCTGCTATTGTGAAAGAACTGCAATATTTGTATAGGAAGGATACTTTGATGTATTTAATTTTTGTGGAGGTAGGAAAACCATGTGCTTTCTTTTTTTTAAAAAAAAGGTCGTCCTGGTGTGAGTAGGATGTGAGGAATTTAAGAATCAGTACTACTGGTTTAAAAATACTGGCATATTACTTCACCCGTGACTTCAATTTTCAAATGGCTTGCATGTTTTAGAATTCACACTGTAAGGTCTCTAATTCTTCAACATATTGACTTGCAACTATCTATACTTCCATGAGTTCGTTATGTTATATGTTGACATTATTTTTCGTTCTGTCTTGTTATTAGGATGTCCAGCAAAATCCTGTGATGATTTACATGAAAGGGGTGCCGGATCTCCCTCAATGTGGATTTAGCGCTCTTGCAGTTAGAGTGTTAAATTTATATAGTAAGTGCTCATTGTGTCCTTTCTTTTATGTGAGTCTGGTCTCTCTTGGTTAAAGCTTATTTGAGAACTTACATATTTGCTCTCCCGAAACATAAATGGTGGTCTTATCATATTATGTATGGGTAGTTGGGTACATAATATTGTGTATAAAGAGTAGATTATAACTATATGGTCTTAAGAATTCAAGTTATTGGCTCAATGATCTCGAGTGTCACCATTATCTTGCTTTTTCTAATCTTATTTCTAGTCGTGGTTGCTGTTAGAATCTATATTGAATTTTTAAATTGTACACTTACCTTTAATCACCATGAATTGGCCTTGTCCATTAGGAGTCAATGGAAAAAGGAAAGAGTTCAAAAGAAATTTATTCAAACCATGGAGGCCCCTTCGTAAAATAATATTTTGCGAGTTTTCTTGGATAATAAAATAGAGTACGGACAGGCAGTTGTCCCATTAGATTACGTGGTGTGCGTAAGCTAACTTGTAACTCATACATATATTTATCAAAAATCTTAGCCTTACATGTTTGTAAATACTTGCAGCATCTTCCTCTTGCTTGTCATGTTTTCCCATAATTCTCATGTGCACAAATTTGCAGATGTTCCTTTGAGTGCTAGAAATATCCTGGAAAATGTCGAGCTTAAAAGTGCTGTGAAATCCTTTAGGTATGCTAGCCCCTGGATACCAACTTTCCCTATACAGGGTTGGAAATTTTCAAATATTTGATATTAAAACTTCAATGTTGTAATTGAAGTGAAGTGGAGTAAAATGCTCATCAATATGTTGTGATAAAGTGAAATTTTTGCATGCAGCAATTGGCCAACATTCCCACAAATTTTCATAAAAGGAGAGTTTATTGGAGGATCAGATATCATACTCAATCTGCATCAGGTTAGACTGTTCTCATATAAGTTCCCGAGTTCGGTTCACTTTCCGTAGGATCATTCAAGGATCAATTGGTTGATCATCAGAATTTTTTTTTAGATGACATGACCCAACCTTATTTTCATGGTGTCCATGTTGTCTGGCCTTGACACTGTTATCTGTCATGTCTCGTGTAGTCTGGAGAATTGAAGGAAAAGCTCAAAGACATTGCAGCCAATCAGAAGACTGAATAAAAATTTATATCACTCGCCAAGTATGGAGAAGGAGACATTTGGTGTTACTCAAACCGATTTTGTTACAACTTATAAGATGATGAGGCTGGAGATTATTTAACTCGTCAGGTCTATTCCCTACTCTCATGTACTTCTTTTTCCATTCTAAACAGAGGGGCTTTGGTCACTCCTTTAATACATTTTGTTTCTAATAAATATGACCTGCGAGCAATGTAGGGCCTTTTCCTTCCATTAATATTCTAAGATGTACTTGTGGGAATTTTTTCATACAAAGGTGGTACTAAAATGTTAGGGTAAGGATTAAAAGTTGCAACTTTTTGATCGATAATATATGTCTTAACAAGTTGAGCTATGGTTGGTTTGATTTTTCTAACACCCAAATGGTGCTATTTTCTTAAGAAGTTATATTCTCTTTCATTTCACCATCGCGTTACCACCGGAGTCGAGTCACTCTTTAACTCCTCTTCTGGATTGGATTTCTTTTGTTATTTTGATATTTCCATCCATGTTTTTAGCAGTAAATATTTCTAATTAAGCTTGTGAATGATCAATTTCCTGGGAATAGATTAATTTACATAGGTGATAGATAACACATAAAATAACTTTTGAATCTATCTTGAAACCAAACAAAGGCTTATAAATGTGAAGGAAAATGAAGATTCGATCAAAGAAGATGAAAAGAGAGGGCTACCTCATTCTGCCCTTGAAATCCAAACAATTATCTCCTAATGGAACTTCTCCCCGGTGCTTATCATGAATATTTCCATTTTCTATTCAACTCCTAATGTATCTAATATCAAAATCGTCACATCATTAATAACTTTTTTGAAGTTAAATTGTAAGTTTGGTCGGTGTCATTTAGTTTTTATATTTTTTAGATATAAAAACTTTTTAAATAGGTTTCTAAGTTTTCGGGATTGTTTATTTAATATTTAAATTGCTAGTTTGTATTTTACAGGCTTCTATCATTAAATCCATCAATTCAATATTTTTTTAAAGTACATTAGAGAGATTCGAACTCACGATCTTTTAGTCGAAAATAGGTGTCTTGACCTATCAGCGTCTACTTTCTCTTAAGGTTTCCACACATAATGTTAGTGGTTGGAACCTACTCATTCATGAAAGTTTACAAATCTAATAGATTTTTTATTTTCTATTAAGAATTTCAAGGAGTTGAGTAATTCGAATGAGATTTTCAAAAGATAATTTAACTCTAATTAAGATTGAATTTAAATGTCAATAGCTCAATTTTAAAAAAAATAATATAAATAGCTCAATTTCAAAGAAATATAAATAAAATGTCGATATCAATTAATATTTTTATAAAAATTATAAAAATAAAAATAAAAACTCTCATAGTACAATGCCAAGAACTATGCTCGTTGGACTCCAATGATATTATGCCTATATTAATGGTATTTTTTATATTTTGTTAATTTTTAACGATACAATACAAATATTGAATGTCATTCAACCCTCGACTTCAATGAGAATTTCCTTATTTCCTTTGAAAATTTCGTAAACGGGAAATTTTTTTTCTATAAGAATCCAACAGGACTTCCCATCCTTGGTTGAGAAATGCCCCATCCTAGTTCCAATGAACGACTGTAACTGCTGTCTAAAATGGTGAAAAAAAATCAAAGATCCTTTAAATTTGGTATTCTTCTTCCATTTTACTCACTTTCATGTTCATCATCCTCTAACATGGCAATAATACAAATAAAAAAACTTATTTCCTTTTTCAAAAAAGAAAATAATAATGAAAGAAAAGAGGATCTTTTTTTTTTCTAACGTACAACAAAACCATCAGAAAGATTTTGACAACAAAATTACAGGCAATAGATAAGAACTCATTGCCCAAACGATTTCCAGCGATCCCGAGCTATGGTGCTCAGGCAATACCCATAGGTTCGTCATCCTAGTCTCAACCGTTCAAGGGCTTTAACCGTGTATGTCTCTGCAACACAATCTTTTGGCTTGGTGCCATGCTGAATGACAAGAATCTTCCATGATATTAACTTGTTCCTTTCTTGGTGCTTGTCGAGCAAAGATACCGAAGCAAATACTCATTCGACGAACACATATCAGCCAAATCCTGATGTGTTCTGGTGATGGCCATTTGCAAGGATTTCAAGGCAGGAAGTAGGCTTCTGGAATTTTGTTGAATGTGGTTACCATGAGCTTTGCAAAGTTCCTGAGGGAAAAAATGGTGAGTTGAGTTGAATCACTTCTACGACAACTAAAGCTCAGAGACAATATCGCCATACAAATTGGGATCTTAAAAGAAACTACCTGACACCATCGTAGAACAAACTCCAAATGCGGGCAACTTTCCAGAAGTTCCGCTAATGCCTCGACTAACCTCTGCAAATATCTATGCGGGATCGATTTGATTACTCCTGCTATATCCACAGGATTCACAGAGAATATGCATTTCTTTATTAAAGAATCCTCATTTAATCGTAAGCTAAGAATCATGGCCCTGATCGGCTGATCTTCATCAAGTGCAGCATTGATCGCCTGCAAAAACATTAACCAGTTTTAATAAATAAAAAAGACCGGTTATAGAAAAAGATAAATGGTCCAACACAATTATTCATAACTTCTAATTTTAGTTAGAAACGAGCCAGAAATATCTTCTTTCCTTTCAAGTTTTGTCTGTGTATGCTATGCAATAAATATATTTATTACCTCTGGCGTAACATCAATGTCGAGATCAGTTGGATCGAAGATAAAAGATTCATCAATTGAATAAATAAGAACTCCCTCCGTTGTCGATGCTGCAAAATTTCGACCAGTAGGTGCGATTCTCAAGGATTTTGTTCGCACAACTGGTCTACCACGATTGAGCATGGACCCAGGTAAATCATAGCCTAATTTCTTCCGTGTTTGTTGATCAACCCCTTCTTCTACATCACTGTCATTGTCATCAATCAAATCTAACGGGCCAGCCTCTGTCATATTCTTTGAATTTAGAACGTCAAGAACTCCATCTAAAGAGAGATTATGTGTTATTTGAAACCTGCGTAGCAGCACCTGAGAAGGAAAATACAATATATAATGCCGAATTCACAACATTATGCAACAAGAAAAATGTGGGCAAACGACAAACAAACGACAAGCATAGAATTTAGCAGTAGTTGCACACATTTCGAAGTATAGTTTTATGAAGCAATAGAATCTAGGAAAGACATGTTCTTCTCAAGACATAAAACATGAATCAACAAACAAGCCAACCTACTTATATTTTTCAATACAAAGCGAAGTTTATCTTGTGCCCCATATGGAACATGTTGACCTTGACAATTTCCAATCAAACAAACAGATAATATATGATGTTTCTATTCGCATCAGAGACAAAATCAGTGCTTCTGAGGCTTGAACTAGTTAAACGATTGTAAATCTGATATTCGAAATTCAGTGGTTTAACGTAATATAATGAAAGGCATTTAGTAAGAAGCCACAAATAAAAATAAAAGCATACAAACTGACCTGATCAGCAATGTCGTACATACAGATATATTTACTGCAACCCCCAGCTAATATGTAACTCCCATCAGCAGAATAACATAATGTTGTGAAGCACTTTCCTGAACTCGAAGTAGCGGCAGATCTTCTATCAGTCATTAAACGTCCTCCAGCAATGTCCCTACGCCCCTCAATTGTATACATCAATAACCCATCAACCGGATCCCAGAAGTGGATCTGACCATCTAATGTACTGCAGGCCAACTGCCTTCCATCTGGACGATAAACTACCGTAAGAACATCATGCATATGATTGAACGTTTCAACAGCCCCTTTTCCTTCAAAGACATCCCACAAGCGGACAGTTTTATCCCATGATGAAGAAGCTAAGACTGCCTATATAATAGTCAAACAAGGTATTTGGCATTAGGAAAAGGAAATAGTAATCAACCTCTAATCTTTATTGTTCATTTCTCGAGAACATAAAAGCACGGAGAAGAAGATGAACACAATCGAAGCAAATAGATGGAGGAAAAATCTAGCATGAATAGACATAAAGTAAAACACTATTTTAGAATCAGAAATTTGAAATGTGAATGGATGTGTCCGTGAACTCACATTCGTAGGAGAAAACATCAATCCGTGAACAGGACCTTCATGCCCACTAAGGATATCCAACAAACGGCCAGTCTTCATCGACCAAACAAAAATCTGCAAAGCATACGAACTTTTAGACAGGACTTAAACATAAAGCTAGAAGGAAGTACTCATATTCCAAGAAAGGTCATGAGGATACCTCAAATGAATCTAATGTTCCAGCACAAACAACTTCACCACTCTGATCTACTGCCAACGAAACAAATTGCCGGGAAGTAGGGGAGGTAAAGGTTCTAAAATTTCGATAGCGAAACAAGTCCCATGCACGAACAGTGCCATCAAGGGATGCACTCAAAAGACAGTGGTTATTCGCCAGAAAATGGAGAGCAGTAACAGCATTTGTATGCTCAGAGAATGTAACAAAGCAGAAGCCCGATTGAACTGTCCACACCTACACCAAACAATTAACACAAGTTTGTTCATCCATCAACAAAAAAATATTAAAAGAAGCTCAAAAAAAATCATCACCATACAGCCTAACCAATGACGGAGAACTTGTTATTGGAAAATAAAGCATAGGTCACTAGACTACATAACCGATAAACTAGTTCACAAGGTTTAAACTTTCTGATCGTAAAAATCTACTGTCTTCATTTTGGAAGGTTGTAGCAGAATCTAGTTTTAGGTATTCATCATTTTTTTTCTTTTTATATTCGTGAGTGTTTGGGCCAAATTACGCACACACTAATCTCACAAGGCAACAGTCTGACCCTACAACATTTGACACCGGAAAACACATAGGAATTACTAATTCCTAAGGTAGGTGGCTATCATGGGGTTTTAGTTATTCATCATAATTGAAATCAACGATCTGTTGCATCACGCTAATAAACTTTGAAAGAGAAAAAAATACATCCTTTAACATGTTAAGTTACCTTGACTTTGTTATCGTCTGCTCCAGTAGCCAATAGTTGTGAATCTGGAGAATAAGCAAGACAATTAACATCAAAGTAATGTCCCTGCTGTTTCAATATGTAACTCTCTGACCGCCATTCCCACACTAGTAACTGGCCAAGTTTTGCACACCCAAATGATAACCAGTTGCCATGCTGATTGAAAACGGCTGCAGTAATTTTCTCTCTTGATATTGACAACATGTGCAAGCACACAAAATCCGGCATCTGATACAGCCCAAAAACGCCATTTGAGAACCCGACAACCACCATATCAAGGTACCTTTGATAATCACACGCAGTCACCCTCGCCGGAGCCTGAGAAAAACAATCCTTCCTCACTATCTTCCATTTTTCTCTAAGCAAGTACTCAACTTCATCATCCACATTACCGTCACCATAGTTCTTCCTCTTCTTTACACTAACATCCCCACCACTCTCCATATTTCTTTCACTATCCCTCCCAGGAGTCCCTGGTGAAGGCGGTTCTGAATTATAGACTTCCATTTCATCCAAATTACTCTCTGCAATCCCCCAAATAAACATATAACAGTCACGCGTAATTGTGTAAACCTTTACTACCTTATTTGTTTTCTTATCAGTCCCAAAAAACGAACCTACAATTGCGTCCCTATGACCCAAAAATAAGTGTGGCTTGTACTTATTCCCGCTTAATTTCTTCACAAAAATCAACCTTACGCTTAAATCCTTAGACCCAACAAGCAAGTAATTAGCGTCTGGACTCCAGTCCAAAGCCGTAACTTTATCATGACAATCAGCAAAAGTTCGTACCAGTTCAAAAGGGAAAAATTCTTTGTTGAACCCCGGTGACCGCCAAATTTGGACCAACTTCCCAGTCCCAACGGCAATAAACGCACCATCGGGGCTAAATTTGACGACATTGACCGGCTTCTTGAAGGAAATACGGTGAAGCACCACTCGGCGTCGGAGATTGATGAAGAGGCAGCGGTTGTTCTCGTCGATGGTGAACAAGAATAAGCCATCAGGAGAAACGGCGATTCGGCAAATATTGGACGAGGATTGGACGGGAAGAGTCACCGTATGGGACTTCACAAGGTCGGTAACGGAGACCCGATTACCGACGGGTGAGATTAACAGCGTATCCTCTGAAATCACAACATTTCCTCCTCTGTAAGGCGCTCCTAACAGATTTTGAAATCGGTAGTTCATGGCCGGCAGCTGCTACGTTTCCGCCGGGAAAGTTTCGGCCAAATCTCCCTTCTTCTAAATTGTCAGATTGAACCAGCAGGGTTTATCCAGGGTTTCCGTTTTGTCGTTTTGGGCCGAAAGAAGTGAAGCCCAATAATTTTAGGCCCATTAGAGTGGGCCAATACCATGTGAAAAAAATTAGATAATACCTTCTTTTAAAATCTTATTCACAAATTTTACAGTTTTTCTTTTTTAAATACCGATTTTACCCTTATTTATTATATATACTTTTATTATAGTTTTTTATTATTTTGAAATTTAAAATATTTAATTCCATAATTGTAATCATATTCCTTTAATTATTATGGACCCACATAAATTTTCAACACTAATCCCTTAATTCACCCCTTCAAAAAAGATTTTTTTTCCTATAATTTTCTATTATTATTAATTAGAAAAATATCCAATTTTGATCCAACAATATTTTTTCATATGATTTTTTCCGTGTGAAGTTCTCACGCAATTGACCACTTCAGTTTGAAATTGTTTGATTAAATTACATTGGAGCCAACCACACTATCAACTTTAGGATTTTCTTTCACAAATCCATGATGGTCTCATAGCTAAATAAAATAGCTAGAATTATGTATAAGATATATACCACATATACAATATATTCTAATATTTACAATATATGCTGCTTCAATCAATATATTCTCATATACGATATATTCTCATATATTCCCATATATACAATATACGGTTATAACATATATTCTACTTGTACTTTTGAAATCTACTATTATTCACGATGTAATTAACATTATGTATATGTCTTTTAAATAAGATCTAATTTACATATCACGTATTATTATAGAATATTAACAATTAAATATTCATTTGTATATTTTTATGATATAACGTATATACCGTGAAGACTTTTGCATTTAAATATTATTATGGATACGGTTAATATAATTTATATACCTATTAATATTGTTTTATAACTTACAAACTATGTATTATTCAAACTTATAGAGAATAATTTGATATCAATGTCAATGATTTGTATTTCTATGAATATTATGGAAGTAAATGTATACACTATAAGATATATCCCCATATATCCCCATATATCTCCGTATATACTGATGACAAAGCGATGAAATCAAACTCACTATAAGATATACACTAGTTCACACCTACATTATTGGAATGAAAAATATATCATGGTGAGACAAAACTACTTTCCAATCGGCGAGATGAAGGAGACGACGAACAGAGACGAAGGAGCGCAGACGGCGAATGGAGACAAAGGAGCGCAGGCGGCGGATGGAGATGAAGGAGCAGACGGAAATCGAACGAGAGAGGAAGAATAGAGGACTGCTTTGACGATGAAGAATAATGGAGACGATGACCGGAGACGAAGAACGTTGACGAAGCCGGAGATGGAGGAATGCAGACGGTCGAAGACGAAGAAGACAAGTCGGAGAGAAGGAGCGCAGACGGCCTGAATGGAGGAGCGCATACGGCCGAAACGGAGCAGTCTTCGAACAAAAGAGGAAGAAGAAAAATCGGAGAATGAGGGGTTTTCAAATTTTTTCCATTATGGAAGATTTTGGGAATTTGGTTAGTATTTTGGAATTTAGTATTTTTTACTTTTGGAAAGTCTAATTAGGTCAAATTTAAGGGATTTAAATTGTAACCTCCCAATTTACCAATTTTAGATTTTAAAAATTAATTAATATTGAAGCATAGACACAAAGGGTATACTAGTAAATTGGGTGATGGATACCATCTTAAATTGAGTTGTTTGTGTAAATTTTATACATTCAATCATTTTATGTAATTATGATCTAGTCTATCAATGTACTAATCCAAAAAAATTAGGTCAGAGTCCTAATTATAGTTAATAACAGTACACCGAGTTTAAATTGCAACAATTTTGGATCAATTGCCAAATTTCAATGTGAGAGTGAATTACTCTTCATTTAAATTTGATATGAAAATCTACTATTTTCTTTAATTAATGGAACTAAAAAAAATATGCAAATTAGTAAAAGATATACATTATTTAAATAATTAAAGATAATAAAGATTAAAAGATAATGCCAAAGCGAGTGCTCAGCCTGAGTTACGTGTGACTGTTATATGTTTGGAGAATGATGAAGAGGGAGGAGAGAGAGAATAGGGAATGAGTAGGGGAAGACTGAAGAGAGAGAGAAAAATAAAGAAAAAATGGGAAAAAAATGATACATAATTAAAAATAATATAAAATTAATATATATCAAACTCATAAATGTCACATCAGCATCCCGTTAGTGTTATTTTGTTAACATCAGAAACTTAGAACAATTTTCTAAAAGTCGGAGATAAATAGAAATCTACCTTCAAACTCAATGTCCAAAAATGTATTTTACTCTAAAATATAAAGTTTTTTTAGTGAGGTATAAAGATTTGTTATGATAAATATACTGTAGAATCATATTAATTTTGAAAGTAACCATAAAAATTTCAGATTACTATAAAATAATTATTTTCTTAACAAAATACATATAAAATATTTAGATATATATATATATATATATATATATATATATATATATATATTTTGGGACAAAAGATAAAATGAAATATTATAGGATAGATATATAATTCAACCTTCAATTCGAGAATAAATAAGATATCCTAACTTTTAAGTCAAATTCATATAAACAATGACAAAAGTAATTTTGGTCCTGTTGGATTTTGTAAGGAGTCCAAACAAAGTCACATATTGGCTAATGAAGAAGTAATCAATGGTATATAGAAAAAAAAGACAATTATCTCTTTTTGCGTGAAATCAAAAGCAAAGCCGTGAGGAATATGCCTAAAACAGACAATATCATACCATTGTGAAGATATTCGTGGTACGAAGGGTATCGTCCTTAACAGTCTCGCTAAATCACTTTTAATCACTTTTAGATATGTTCGACAATGATATATAAGTTATTTTAGGAAAAAAAAATAACTCTTTGATTTTATACTATACAAATATGTCTTTACTACTTTTGGATTTTATCCTCTACAGTACCAAATATCAACTTAAAACTTAGTTTTAGTTTTTACTAAAAAAAGAAATAAATAAACAATAAAAAGTTTAGTTTTAGTCTAGTTCCTTTAGTTTTATAATTTCATTTCAATCCGAACTTAGTTTCAATTTGATTTCTAACATTCGATTAAATTGTCTCATAAATAATCTTTAAACTATTTTTTTACCTCCTGACATTCTACTCATTTTTCTTTTTCTTTTATTTTTTATACTTAGACTCAATCATAGCTATCACAATCATCCAAATATAGAAAAGAAAAAAAATACTAGTTAATTGTTAGAAATAAAATAATATATCACATATTTAATATGACAATAGTAGGAAAGATAGATGACATTTAACTAAATAATAGGAACGAAATTGGACTTTATAAAACCATAGAGATTCAGTTGAAAAATATGCTAAAACTATAAGAACAATTTGTATTTTTGAAAATAGGTTTAAATTACATAATGTTGGTCCTATAGTTTTGACACATAGTTTTAATCTGGTCCTTGCAATTGGAAATTTACGATTGAATCTATATAGTTTAAAAGTTTCAATTTAGTTCACATGATTTTCAAAGTTTCAATTTTAATTTTCGTAAAACTTACATGATTCACTTGGAGACTATGTCAAATCTTTTGAAAATATTAAGAGATCTCACTCAAGATCAGTATATAGCTTCTAGAATTGTATAATTGAAAACACCCTCGAACGGACCAAATTGAAACTATCAATACTAAAAAAAAAAATTAAAATTACGGCATTTTGTAATTTAACCAAAAATATATATTTCAATTGACAAACAGACCCAACCCAACGAGGATCATCTAATAGAATAGAGTTATTAGGTCAAAGAGAAAATTGACCAAAGTCAACGGGAAAGAAAAATGAATACTAGTGTTGTATGGTATGGGTTAGTTTAGTGTAGAACCCCATAACAATCGGATTTAAATCTTATAAACAGAATGGCGTATCTCGTTTCTCTCTACAAAATCTCCATTCTTGTTTCAGTTTCATTAGTTTCAGTTCATACTCAGATTTCGCTCTCCAACATGAACTCTTCTCCGCCTCCTGCTTCGGGCCCATCCTCTTCCGCCGTACAAGTAAACCAATTCCACTTCTTCTAATCTAATTAATTACTCTGTTTTCTTTTTCTTTTCGATTGCGTTGCTGCATTTGATGCGATTATTCGATTTTGCGATTGGAATGTGATATCTAGGGATTTTCAAATTTCCAGTTCTTGTTTCGATTGATATAATTCAATTCTCTGTTCGTGTTTGAATCCAATTGTAGGACTCGAGTTACTTGGATTTCTGTAACAGCCTTCGTCCTATTGAAACTCTTCTGTTAGAGCCGGAATCGAACGGAAACCAGTCTCGTGAGGGTGAAGATATGGAAACGGAATCCAGTTTCGTTGAAAGGTAAAATCTCCCGCGCACCTCTTCGATTCTTTCATCAGTTTCAAAAAGAAAAACAAGAATAAATCTTTTTTTTTTCCTCTAATTTTCATCGACGATTTTGTTTCTCAGTTTTCTTCTACCTTTTCCAATTTGGCGATTTTTTCCCTCCCTCATTCCTGGTCCTCCTATACGATTTCTTATTTTAATTTTGTTTCTCTCAGTTTTTTCTCCTTTATTCCTCAATTTACAGAGAAGCGATTCGAGCCCGAGGGATTGTGTATCTTGTTTATTATTTTTTAAAAATATTCACATTTGCGGTTTTGCTTTTTTTGATGGCTTTAATCTATAATCAATTCCTATACTTGCACTCCTTGCAATCCCAACATATAATTTCCTTATTTATCATCTTCTAAAAATTTTACTGGTAACATAAATCTCCTATTTTGCCCTAGTAACCAGTTAGTATTATTCTTTTTCGTTCTTTTCCCCTTGGGCATTCTCACATTTTAGAAACAATAATTTTGTTAAACATAAACCTATAATTTACTTATTAAAAAAGTAATAAAATTAAAAAAGTTTAATTTAAACATAATAATTTTGAGTACTTTATTTTTAAAAAAAATAATTTTCATGAAAAGGATTATTTTTGTCTCTCTTTTCTATACTCTCCGTGTGTGAAAGAACAAGAAATAAAAACTAATTATCAAATACTTTTTTTCTTTTATTTTTTTAATAATTTTACTAAATATTATCTATACTGGTCCTCAGCAGGGGTAGAATCGGAATTCCAAATGTTGACTGCGAAAACAACACTCATTCGAGTGATCCTCACAAAGAGGACCGCATAGAGAAAATGCCATCGTTGGAAGATTGTGAAGAAATTTCCGATAAAAATGGTAATACAAAGTCTGACATAAGCACTTTTTAGATACTTTTTTCATAAAATGCTTAAAATGGTTTTACATTTTAGAAAGTGATTACATTTTATTATTCCAAAAGTAGTTTTTGATGAATAACATTGCAAATCCCTTTTAACTAAAATTGATTTTAGAAAAGTTTAGAATTACAGCTGAATTTATTTTTCAAAAATAGTTTTGAAAAATCAAATATATTAATCTTTTTTCCAAAATCACGGGTTCTAACCCAAACATTAACCCACCCTAACTTTAGTCATAAAAATCGATTGAGAAACTCTGACAAACACTGAAAATATATATTTTTCAAACGGAAAAAAAAAACACTGAAAATATATTTTAAAATATGAAATTTTCAGAGGCATGCAACAAAGTGAAAGGTGAAAAAACTGTAGAAGCACTTCTGTTGGAAGGTAATAAAACTGTAGAAGCACTTCTATCGGACAAAACAGTGTCTACAGAGGAGGTAAAGTTGGAGTTAACTGAAGTTATTCACCCATCTCACAAAAGCTCTGAGTGTCTCGAGGTAAATTGCTTGTGTATATATTTTTGTTTTTTTTTAATAAGAAAGTAAGATAGAAATTTAATTTTGGTTATCTTAACAGCCACATTGATAAATTAATTAGTTGTTATATTGTAGAATGCTGCTGGTGTTGAATACCAAATCTCGGATATTTCGAAACTAAACCCGGAGGAGAATTTGCGGGCTGCAAGTTCTGAAAAATTATCTGGGGAATTTGATAAGGTGTAAATATAATTTTTTTTAATATTTTAATTATACTTCAATTTGTTCATAACAATTATGAATTACTGTAGATGTCTCCGTTTGAGAGGGGAGACATGATTGAGTTGATCAATAAGGTCAAACCAACTGGAAGAAAGAGGTCTAATTTTCTTCCTTCGGTATTTTTCATGAGTTTTTTTTTTACCATTTTTTGAAATGGGTTTTTTAAATTGCCATGATTGCAGGAAGAAATCAGAACACATGGGCGAAAATAAAAACGAGAAACGTTGCAATTGCAAGAAATCGGGGTGCCTAAAACTGTAAGTGAAGATTAGATGATTAATGTAAAAAGTTTTGTATCATTTTTCTTATTTTTAATATTTATTATGCATTTTATAAGTCGAAAAGAAAAATATTTACTTTTCAACAATATTTTTATTTATATTCTTAAAAATGTTGGAAATGAGTAAGAAACAAAGAAATTTAATTTTTGTTGTACACAATTTTAGAAACGTTTCTTATGATGGAGAAACTAAAAATAAAGGACCAGTTTGGTAACGTTTCCATTTCTTGTTTCTTGTTTCTAATTTTCTTAAGAAATCTAAAATTTTACAACTAACTTTATTTTTTGTTTGTCTATCATTCCTCAATTACATAGAAGAATTTGGAAAGAACCAAAACAAAATTATCCTTTCTTGTTCTCATTTCCAATTTATTTCAAAACATAAATAAAATATTGTTTTATCATTTTTGAATTATTGAACGTTGTAATCATACTATTCATCTTTATTCATTAAAAATAAAGAAATTCAAAGAAACAGGAACAGTAACCCTACAATTTTTTTTATCGACGATCCTTAATTAGAAGAGGCATGAGCCTTTAGTTTCTACAGGTGTGAAAAGCATTTGTATTGCATTTTAACTTGTTTTTTAATTGCAGTTATTGTGAGTGCTTTTCAGCTGGTGTTTATTGTGGAAATTCTTGTGGCTGTAAAGATTGCATCAACAAAATTGAATATGAGGATAAAGTTAAGTCTGTAAGTCGCCAAATTCAATCAAAAAATGCCTTTGCTTTTGCTCCAAAGGTCACGAGGCAATCACTTGATTTTCCAACAAGAGTTATGGTAAATCCCTCCTGCACTTTCTTTATAATGATATTATTCCTAACTTAAGTACATCGTGTTAATATAAATACTATAAAACGCTATCTTAAGTAGTAAGTAAGATTGAAATCTTGAGTATCGATCGAGTCTAAACATCTTTAATTTTTAATTAAATTAAGAGCTATACTTCTTGGACAATTTATAATGGTTAGAAAAGATCAATAGCATAGGTAGAGCATTATTATTTTTACTATTAAGACATTAAAAAAATATGTAAGACAAAATTTAGAGATTAAGACGATTCTATTAGTGAGATTAATGGCAGAAAACTATCATAAAACATTTCATCTAAAAGTTTGAGAATTGAGATATCTTTTATATTTATATATAAAAGTTTTGTATAATTGTTAGGCTTGTCCAATGCTTAAACTAAAATTTTAATGATTTCGATTAATGTATTCCGATATACAGGTGGAAGAGAATTGTACAACTTCATCTTTACATAGACATAAAAAAGGATGCAAATGCAAGAAGTCAATGTGTCATAAAAGATATTGCGAATGCTTTCAGGTATGTTTTCAGTCTCTAGTTTTTTTTTTTTTCTCTTTTTAACCTTTTTGGTACATGTTTAGAAAAAGAGAAAAAAACACTAATGTTTTCCATAATACCTTCTAATTTCAGTCTGATTTTTGTATCACTAGGCCGAAGTTGGTTGTACATCAGCATGTCTTTGTGAAAATTGTCGCAACACTTTCGGCACAAGAACAGGTTCGACTTATAAATTATTTTCTATGCTTATTTTTCCTTGAGTATTGCTCTAATTTTTCTTTGTTATATGATGCTTGATTTTCAGATTTAGATCAAAACACTGGTGATGAAAGGACAGATGCTGCTGCTGAAGCTGAAGCTCAAGATTACACACAACTCGCCAACAATTTCTCATCAACCTATGCAAGCAATTTTAGTGGAGCAGCTCCAACTTCAAATTTAACCAATAATCCAAATGGGTGTCCTGAATCTCCCTTTGGCAGTTTTTCATCCACTGTTTCTGATCCTCTTAGTTGGAGGAGCCCCCAGTCCTCTGTTGAGATTGCCAATAATATGGACTGTTCTTATGGCCCAACTTCTTCTTCTAATACCCTTCTCTTTGAGATGATGGCACGTAATAATGGGAATGGATGTCATGATCAAGCTCTTCCCATGGCTCCTTTTTCAGCTTCTAATATTGGATCCCTGAGATTTGCCTCTTTTGCTGCTGCCAGATTGATGGTCCCACCTATGAATCAGCTCTTCGGGTCGATGTCATATGTTCGACAAGGATTGAACGTGAATCCACAATCGAATTTAAGAGGTAGTCAACAATTTGTCCGACAGATCATTCCTACCTTCGCTTCACATTTTACTCGCATGAATTATAATAACGGTTCATCTCACAATGGAAGTGATCATAACAATTTTAACAGTGGTCAGTAGGGTAGTTTATATATAATAGGATAGGGTAATATAGAGATGGTTATACTATTTTTGTAGGAAGCATTTTGAATGCTCAAGAACTTGAAATGGCTTTTAAATTATCAGGTAAGTTTGTAATTAGTTTAATTGATAAATTTTGTTTAGTGTGTACAAAGTTGCATTGAACTCAATTATATTTATATCCTCTTGTTTTAATTGCTTATATCTCCTACTTGGCTCCAAAACTTTGGCATTTTTTTAAATTTATTTATGTTTTTTGTTTCTCATTTGAGAAACATTCTCAAAATTGAATAGAAATTTTGAAAACAACAAAAATAAATTTATTATTTCTTCTCCCATCAACGAAAATAAGAAACGATAACATTGTTAAATGGACATCTCTCAATTCCATATTTGTTAAATTAAAATAAAATAAATAATAGAGATATATTCTTTTTACAAATTTGGAAAAAGTGTTTTTTTATACATATAATGAAAAAAAAATATATCATGTTTTCTTACCCTATTCACCAATTTTTTTTTTCTAAAAAAAAATGGTCTGAAACTAATTTCTAAATTCAAAGTTATTATTATTATTATTTTTTAATATATGAATATATATATTTTAATACAACATGACGAAGATCCAAACTCACGACATTTTATGTAGCTAAACTCAAATAGGTTTATATGAATATTATTTTATGGATTATAAAAATAACAATGAAAATTGATTTTTTTTTTTAAACCACAACATTATCTATAATCTAACCTCTTTATAAATTAAAAAAAAAAACCCTATTTTTTCATAAATTCTCCTTCCATGTGTAAAATAAGGGAGAGAATGAAATATAATGATGGGGAGGTTTTTTGCCAAATTTAAGTGTAATTGACACGCGTCTCTGAGTTCGAATCTCTACCCAACTAATTATATAAAAAAATGATTAAGATAACATGTACAGTAAGAATTTTGGTGAGAAATTGGTCTGCAACTAGTTACACTAAACTAAAAAAGAAAAAAGAAAAATGAAGAGCAGTAGTTGAAGGAGAAAAGAAATAAAATCATAATCATAATTCATAACTATCATAATATTACCAAAAAGAAAACAAATAACAGACACCTAAAGTGAAAATGAGCTCAACTATGGGGTACTACAAATTTTTATAAAAAAGAAAAACTAATCCAAAATTTTTATTGGGAACAGAGAAGTTGAAAAGGGAATGGAAGTTTCTCTCTATACCAAAAGCCCCATGCCCCATTCTCTACCATGGCCTACTACTCGAAGCAAAAAAAAAGCATAAGCTTTTTTCTTCTTCTTCAACTTTATTGTCCTCTTTCTTCTCAGCTTCAGCTACTGTTGGAAAATGGTGTTTTCTGAATGCTTAGCGATAGCCCTCAAGGCCCAGCCTTGAGTTCAGCCAACTGCACACTTCGTTCATCTCTTTTGGGACTGTGTAATGCCCAAGCCTGCCCACAAGTAATCAATCAAACACTCTTTCTTAGATTTAAGCCTTTTGATTTGCTTCATTTTTCATATTGATTGTTCAGTTTTATGGATTTCAAGAGAGGAATAGAGTAGTACCCTTCTTGGCTTTTGAAAACAAGGGTTCTAAACCCAGCTGAGGTCAATGCTTGGGCTGATTTCTCTCCATACTTGGGAGGGACTACCTCATCAGCTGCATTTTGGTTCATAATGGTTAACAATGTTTCACTAAATAAACCCACCAAGAGAAAAACACTAAAGAATCTTTAAGGTTGTCTCAGAGTTGTTCTGAAAAACAGTGATGAAATCTTGAAACATGTTTGGGTAATATAGAACAACGGTAGTTGTCCTTTTTTCTTTTCTTTTTCCACTTTCGGATTTGGCTTCTTAACAGCCGCTTATTTTCTCAAATGGTCACTTAAAACTGTTGAGAATCAATATTTTCTCAAATGCTGGGTTATATATTGAAATCATAAACTTTGTCAGAAGAATCATTATTCTGATGGTTGAAATCTTCAATTTACTCTAAACAAAAACATTAGCATATGAGGTTTTAGAGACCTACATGTTCCATGAAACTGTAAGATAGGGATCGATGCCGCCCGCCTTGCAGCCTCGTGTGATGCTTCAAATTTGTTCCTTAAGCTCCTACATACAACATTATCTTAACATATATTATCTCTATATGAACACTTTTAATTCATAGAGCTAGATTTATTCCCCAAAAAAACATACCTTGACCCAGGAAGCCAGCCACTAAGTCCAACAACTGCCCTTAGGTAGATGGGGTATGGGACTCCATTCCCATATTTTCCAAGAGCACAGCAAGTTGCAGAGTAAAGTGCCATAGCAGCTCCCATACTGAAGCCTCCAATCCCAACTTTCACTGTCACAAATAATTGAAGTGAAGAAATTTATTCTCCATCAAGTTGGAGAACAAATATTTTGATATACTTATAAAGATTGACATATTGTTAATAGTTTTGGGGATTGAAGTTTCTGTTCTTTTGGCTTCAGTATTCACTTGAGATATTTGACAGCTTAACATGCAAAAAATTTACCATCAGATGGCTCTGCAGACAGCAAGTTTGCAATATGAGAAGCTGAGGCATCAAGACCTTCCCAATCATCTGGACCTTCTTCTGAAAGCTCTCCGACATCAAACCCTGATAAGAATCATATGGAACACTTTTAGATAATAATTTTTCAGAAACAAACCACTGAAAGAGATATGGGCATGGGAATGAAAAAGTTGAGAAAAGTAGAAGTTTGTTGATCTGACATGCAGTGCAAGGGAAGCCTCCGAGTAGAGATACCGGTTGAGTTGGAGCAGTTGGACAAATCCATTTGATCTGTATATTTGAAAGAAATGATGATCAGTATGGGAAGAAAGCCAGGAGAGTAAGCTAAACATGAAAGCATGACCATTTGATGGTATGAAATTATATTTCTTACGTTTGGAAGAGGAAGGCTTTCCAGGAGTTGAGAAGAGCTGCAAGTTTAAGCAGAGAAAAAAAAATAAAGCAAGAAAACAGAACTTGTCAGATTGGATATTAGCTAAAGAATCTTCAAATTAAAGCATAAAACCACTAAGAAAACACCTTGGAGAAGTAATCTTATTTTCTTTTCAACTTTACGAGGTTTAGCAAGTGAGTTTCTGGTTTTTAAAGATGAAATTGATAGAAAAAGGGAAAAGAAACCCCAGCACAAAATATATAGGAAGATTGCAAGTACTATAGAGGGCCCTATCCTGTCTGGGGAACCAAGTAAAATAATCATATACCTTTTCCAAACCATGGTTCCCAAATAAACTTAATCATAAGATCAGACAAGAAGTGGAAAAGCAAAGTTTAACATTTATTCGTACCGTTTCTACGGCGCCGTTACTTTTTCACATTTCATTAACACAAGGAAAGAATATGAAGATGTTGACATTCTTAAACTACCTTTTCCCTTTTTCGTTTGGCTTAGGAAACAAAGGTTGGCAAGAAACCCTTCTTATTGAAGGTAGAAATGTACTTTGTTCAAAAGGGAAAGGAATATAACTGTCCACTCCGTCTTGGAAAGCTAGTAAAATAAACATCCAATATAGACAGTCACAAGTTAAAACAAATCTTGGTGCTATGCTAGCTTCAATGAAACTATTCAAACAATAATCAAACATGCTGGATTATTCGAGTATGTATTGTACAGTTTTAGATAACTCAGATTCTTATATGAATGCAGGAACTTGAATGGATTTAAGCCCCATTTGAAATCATTTAATATGGAGTTGAGCATGTAGGGAACAAAAAAGAGGCATTACCTAGAGCCATTATCACCAAGGCCATGTAGCCAAACAATAGTAGCCTGGTGTTTTCCTTTGGGCCTCACAACATGTGTCCTTCCAAACTCTAATGACCTTCTAGCAGATGATCTACTGCCTGCAGTTTGGCCACTAGAATGTGTGACTTCTCTTAATCATAGATAGAACAAAAAAAACTACGGTGGGGCGCACACAAGAGGGACAAAGGAGATTTCGTTTGCTGGTTAACAAAAAAAGAAAAAACAGACTCAAGCAAATGTGTGATTATGGATGGAGAAAGAAATGAGAAGTAATGTGAAAAATAAACAAACCAGAGCTGATATTTGAATGTGAATAGCTCATTTTCAAAGTTGTAACTTGTAACAGCTGCAATTAAGAGGCTACTTGAGAGTATATGCAATGACCCAGAAGTGTAATATGCTGTGATGTAGAAAAACAACAATGGAAATGTCTATTTATAGGAAAACTTGGGTGATGTGAAAGTGGGAATAAAATGTGGGAGAATATGAATCACTATGCTAGTGTGGTGTGTACACCAGCTGCACATTACACCAAATGGCCAAGAAATTCAGAAAGGGAGAGGCATCTGTGAAAAGGAGAGGTAAAGACAAGGACAAAAGCATGAAATCTTTTTATGAACACAAAGAATCCCAGCAGGCAGAGCACGTTCATCCATCCGCAGGGCTCCCAGCTAGGAGAGAGAGCTCTGGATATGCAAAATAGAGAGAATCTATGCTTGTGGGCACTGGGCAGCGGCCAGAAAATAAAGCAAACTCCAATAACAAACTTCAAGAATATTACTAGAAATAACAGAGAATAACCTCTCAGTTTGTCCAAGGAAATATCTTTTATGAATCATTTTTAATGAATTTCTGATGGATACCATTAACCAGAAAGCGAAGTTGGTTCAGCTGTCCAATCTATCTAATTTTAAGCAGCAAGAAATATCTAAAAATTGCAGTGCTAAGGAAATTTTATCTTATATTCTGCATTTATATTTTTTATACTATAATTGTCCATATGTGGTTACCAACCAGGATGTCTGAAGTGGAATCATGCACAATAAAAAAGCATTTCAACTTTTTTCTCTGCTCTTTCTTCTCTTCTGCTTGCCAGTTCATTGTATTTCGATTGCTCTGAGACCCACTACAAAGACTACTTTTGTTTGTATCTATGTGCACACACGGCCACCATATTGACAACAACTTCAGCAGAATCAAATCATTTTTTTCATATTTCAAGGGATTAGAATTGTTGGAGCTTTTAACTTTTGATTGATTTGATATGATTATGTAGCTGAAAAACAGAACTTAAATGATGCATTCAAATCTGAGGCTCATGGAGGGAGACAAAAATACTTGTCCAGCTTGTAGATTTGCTAAGTCTTTAGTAGAACTTAATAAGATAAAAAGCTCTTCAACATGGTTCTCCCCATATGTGTTACAAAATGGAAGTTTTTCATTGAACTTTTTGTGTACATAACAAAAGATATGAAGAGAAATAGTATGGATTTCAATCATTATATTTGATTAGTCTCCTTTTCATATTATCCAATCCTTCTAACTACTCAAACTACTTCTTCACTTCCACAATAACTTCATGTATTTAGAAACTCCCGCTCAAAATCCCGTTTGGGTTGAGAAATATGCTCATCTACTACTTCTATCTCCCAACTGGTTTAGTTATAGGAAACAACGAAAGATGAGCTTTTTCATTTAGTTCACTTTTAATAATGGCACTGAGGCAATATTAACCATCTAATTCTACACAGCCATGGCCATTACATTTACAATGTTCCTTCTGCCATGTTGAAACTTTTTTAGAGGATCATTTTGGATGAGTTTATTAGGGAGAATGTCCCGATAGCAGCAATAAAGATTAGAAATATTTGGCTCTGAGGAATAGATTCTACAGCTCAACAAGATCAATTTGACAACACACTCACCACTAAGTGGCTACGCAGAGGTTAGGTAAAAGGTCTCAGTCAATTTTACACCACTAACTTTTAGTCAGAACCTATATGATGCAAATTCAACTCTACAGTGTAGCCATTTTGGGATGAGATATCTCTGATAATATTATCTTCATTTCTTTTTCTTTTTTTCTTTTCTCTATTTCTTTTCTCTGTTTTTTTTTTTTTGGCTTTACTGATTAAGGAATAATACTGGGTTTGGAGCCTTGATTGCAGTTGAACATCTTATTTTTCTTTCTGCCTGGAGATTTATTCTTATGTTTGCCATTGCTGCAGTGCTCAGAATTTTCATTCTTATTTTTCGCAATTTATTCAGTTGCAACTGAATGAAACTATAGTAAAACTGCACGCTTTATTAATCCATGAAATGGGAAAAACCTTCACAGAAAATTCAGACATAGCTATAAAAAATGCTCTGATTTTGAAAGCTTTCAGCTTCAACAACCTTTTGCAAAACAAAAGCTAAATTGTGGGTGCATGGTAAAGAAGAATCTACATGTATTTTCTGGTTGACCAAAACAAAATGATCAAAAGAAAGAAATGAGAAAAGAAATATAAATCAGATGTGGCATACTGTGACTGGTTTTTTTTTCATACAATTGAAGCATCTACTTTTCTCCTTGGTCAATGTTTGGGCACTTTTCCCCCCTTTATGGAAAGAGAAACTTTTGTGTTTGTCAACTCCTCCTCCTCCACCCCACCCTTAAAAATGGAGAGATAATCCAGCTTGATTATAGAATTGGTTTGTGCTTAATATGTGGGCTTATTTTTTTAACAAGGGACAACATATGCTGTTGGCACTATTCTTTGTTGGACATTAAAATACTTCAATTTGAAGTTACTTCCCTTCCTTCCCCTATTTCCCCTATTTTCCCTTTTTTCTTTTTCTTGTTCTTGTTCCCTTTGCCTCATTGGGTATGAGAATTTGAGCTTAATAAGAAAAGAAGTATGCATTTAGAACCAAAAGATGGAACTTTTACAGATATTTGTAACTAATGCAACTCAAATAATCTTCTTTTTTCTGTTTCAATCTTTAAATTAGATCAGTGGAAGCATGCAACAGAGCCTAACCCCATCCACATATGGGAGGAGGTTGGGTGTGATCTCCAAAGCCAGCTAAAGGATATATTTTGTTCTAACTTCACCTTGTCTAGTTCATAAAGTGAAAGCATAATATCACTAGACAAGAAGCTGGTGCAAATCCTTGACTAGACATTTGTGAACCACAGCTTAGTACTTTGATCATGTTTCTCTTTCCAATAAATTTATCTTTTGTCCTATGCTCACGAATACCCTTTAATCATAAAATTTTGATTTCATTGGATTGATCCCTGAACTTTAGTTATATTGGAGGTGATTTATTGACTGCCACGTGTCGACATCAAAGATCATCAGTTTTCAGAATGACCAAGAGAATCAGGTAAGAAGATTCAACAAGAGCAAGTTCCTGAAGTCGAGCCGAACTACATTCTACGTACCAACCTATGTCAGGTACAAGCTGAAGTTAAAGAGTAATCGAGGGAGTACGATGGCATACATATTCTCCCGACACGACAGCTTGGTCCTAGGTTGCGGAAGCCCTGTCAAAAGTCCTATCAGAAGCTCGTCTCTATAAATAGAGAGTCTCAACCCTCATATAAGCTACGCGAAATATATTCTCTCTCGAATATAAATCAAATTGTGTACTAACTAGAGCATCAAAGTGTCATTTCTATTTTGCAGGTCCTTCCTACTAGCAGATTTGAGCTTGATCAACTTTACAATCAAACAAGTTACTTGAGGATTTATTTTTGGGCGCTAATTTTGTTCAACATCTACTTTGGCTATGTCTGAACTTTTTTTTATTTATTGATTTTGTAGCTCAATTCATATGTTTTTGTGACTAGGCTCTGATGTTTTCTTGTTAGATTTCAAGTGCTATTGTTTTTGTGACTTATTAGTTTGTTTCAACCAAATTCTTTAATCTAGTTTTAAGTCTGACATTAATTTAATACCAGATTACAAGTACAGAAGTAGAAAATAAATTATTCCCACTCGAGACAAATTAAGTGGAGAATTTTGATTGAAGAAGAAAAATAAGAATGTATACCGCTAGGGAAGGCTATGAAGAGGAAGTATAAATCATTTCATTTTCACATTTGTTTAAAGTGATAAGCTTTAAGTAAATGAGAAGTTAATTAAGCAATGGGCAGCTCCAATGGTTTTGAGTTCAGTAGAATAAAAATATTGTTAGAGAAAGATTGAGCATATGATAAAGAAGCCCTTTTAGTCTTATCAATGAACTAATTTTTTTTAATGGTTCTATATATTTAATTAGTCCAATGAATAAGACACTTTTCAAAGAGCAATAGATATATTAAGAAATTGATTATCAATAATTAACTTCTTTTTGTCTTGTCAAATTGATATGGGTTGGGTTTTGTTCTTTATTAAACTAACCTAATTGCTTAAAGAATAAAAGTTCTTAATGTTATGTGCTCATTGCAACTTAATTTAAAAAGCCTCTTTAAGGGGAAAAAACTATATTCTAATTGAAGATAGTTATTATGCACTTATTTTCTTAATTATTAGTGCTTGGAAGTTGTTCCAAATATCAAATATTTAGAGGAAAAAGAAAGGAATAAAAAGTTCCCACTTAGAAATAAAAAGAAAGAAAGAGTTACATAGTTTAATATAAGCTTTTTCTTTGGAGTCTGAAAATTTCCTTTTTTTTTAATATTTTTAATGTAAAATTGATTCTAGTGGAATCAAGTATTTTATTCAAAAGTTTCATATATTTTCTAAAGTTTCCATTTTAGTTTCTAGGAGTTTCTTTCTTAGATGGGAACCTTTTCTATATTCTCCACCATAATGCCAAATTTGAAAACTATTTTCTTAATAATGTGTTGTGCACTATTTTCCAAAAACTATTTTATATAGTTTCGGAATAAGAATACATTACGAAAAGAACAATATTTAAGTGGTTACGGGTCACATTCATTTTTATGTTTATCAGCAACAAAAATTTTATAGCTTTTTAATTTTTTGAAAAACAGAAAAAATATCTTTTTTTTTCCCCTAAATTTCTCTCTCCTACTTATAATTGAACAAAAAGCACCTAAGTATTTTTCATTAAAAAAAAAAAAAAAAAAGTTCTACTGATATCTTCAAAGATGACCTTGAGAATATATAAACTTATTCTTCCATTTGTAAAAATCACAAGTTTGTGTAGTAATTTTAGTGTACAAAAAATCACATTAACAATTACAAGTCATTCGATCATGGTCCTTAAAAATTATTTTCCTTCCACCATAAAATAGTTAGATAGAACCGTATTTAATCAAAAGTTACGTCTCTTTACGTGATCTTTGGTTCGATTTGGATGAAGCTTCTTCTATGTTTGGAAATAGCAGGTGACTCGCGTCGTTCCAACAAGCAGCGGGGAGCATTACCTCAGTATACGATCGCACGCAGTAACTCGGAGTTCTATCACACCTAAAGCCAACTTCAATTCACGGGTCTGAGAAGCGGTGGTTTACCCTGTGGCTGATGTTTTTTGACAACAAGCAAACGACTTTCTATCATAGTTACAAGGATTCCGCCTTCATTTTGTCGTGCTGCTATATGTAACGTGCAATCGTTCCGAGGCAGCAGGATGTATGGTATAGGGCTCCCTTCTTGGTAGGATTCTAGGAAAACCAAGCCTTTTGACTTACATACCAAACCCTTTACTTGTAGAATGGGTGTTTAAACCGTTTCGAAACCCTAGGTAGAAAATTCGATAATACAAGAAACTACGCATTCTATGAAACGACAAGCAAGAAAAAGATTTTGATCTCAAAATATTGGTTCTAGAGAATCATTTAAGCTCCAAAATTGCTTTCACTCTTTATGATATTGCTTGTTTTTTTTTAAAAGAAATATGCCTTATTTTTTTTGTTAGTAGGAGTAATATGTTAATGTGTGTGGACTTGTCAATTCTTTATTCTTTAAAAAACACTTATAAAGAGTATCATGCAAAGTTCGGACTTCAAACGCTTTGGAAGACAGTTTTAATTATCATTTATGTCCACATCAAATAATTTTTTATAGTCCTAAACAATGGGTCAACTCAAAAAAAATAAAAAATAAAAAACTAATTTATTCTAGGGTGCCTTTGATATACCGAATGAAATATTAATATGGATTGAAATGTCGATGATTAAATTTTTTGAAAATTTATAAAAAAGAAAAAAAATATCGATGAAGGTTGATTGTACAAGATTGGAGAGCTATTCTTCAGTAGTTTCCCGGGAGGGGATATCTCTTCCCTTGCCCTTATAGACGGTTTTTGTTCTTTGCTTTTGTCTAGTTTCTTATAAAAAAAAATACTAATAATAATTAAAAAAAACAAACAAACAAGAAAACTTTATAAAATTATTTAAATTAACAAATAAGTATTTCACCCTTTTAAAAAGTGAAAAATTATGATTAATAATGTTATGTCTATATTAATGATAATTTATTTCTTTTAATATTTTGTTGATCTTTTCACGATGATATGAAAATTTTCGATTCACTTTTTACATTGATGGATGGAAATGTTGATATGTCAAAAAAATTTAATATAATGTAGTAAGCACCGCATATTATTCTTTTTTTAAATATGTTGTGCTTGTTGCTTGGTAACAAGTAAAAAGTATTTTAAAAAAATCAAATTAGTTTAAACTCACTTTGTTAAGAAATGATTTAAAAAAAATAGAATCATTTTATAATGCAATGAAAAGGCTAAAACAAAACTGTGATTATTAAAGTCGCTTTTGAATATAATACAAACAAATAAATTCACAATTAAAATAATTATCAAGAAAATGTAACAAAAAGAAACATAAGCATTTTAATTTAAAGCACTTCTACCCCGATATTTTAAGAACAAATATATATTTTTTAAAAGTCATTTAAATTAAAAGTTACGTCCAACACACATGATCAGAATTTAACTCGATTATAAATGAGATATAAATCACTTACTTTAGAATCAAACTAATCCACGATGGGAGTGTTACTTTCTCCATAAGGATCGATACCAAGCAAAGCGGGAAAGAGAACTTTTTCCCGTGTCCTAAATGAGAATGAGCTTGCAGAGGGTTGATTCCTTTTCTAGTATCATTGTCCCACTCCCACCCCATTTTTTATTATAATTATATAATTTTTTTAAAAAGTCTAAACCTAAATATTTAGGTACAAAATTTGCAGATACTATGGTGAATGAATTATGAAACGTTATTAGAAATTTAAGAATTTTATCTTTTATATAGAGATTCTCGAAATAAATTTAACCATTTAAATGAATATTTTCTAGGGATAATTCATTAGAAATTTTCTATAAATAAATAAATGTGGGAAATTATAAATAACTAAATGGGGAATAATTCCCCACAAGAATCCCCGATTGCACAAAACTTCATAGGGATGGAAAATGAAACGAGAAGCAAGAATGGGCACGAAAAGGCCACCCTCGTCCCCATCTCACCCCATAACACTCTTAATCTACGGGTCAGCCCCTTTCAGCCATGCTTAAGCCTTATTTCAACCAGGTTAAAAACTTATCAAGACTCAACTGACTAGGTGTATTTGAGAGTGATAATGTGATTTCGGAAAAAGAGATTTAAGTGTAATTGATTTTCCAAAATCACCATTAAAGTGATACATTGAAAATCAATTTAAAGTCATTTTAAACTTTCCTAAAAATTATGGAAAATTAATTTCATAATTTGCCAAACACGATCAAAGAAAAAAGAAGTGATTTTGACAATAACCAAAATTACTCCCAAACACACCCTAATTACTCCTCATTACGAGGCAGATAATATAGCAATGCACAACAGTTTATTTCCTGATTATCATCAACAGCTGAATCAGATATGATTGGAATGCAAACTACCTTTATTTAAGGGTCTTGCCAAAATCTGCCTCCTTCCATAAACTTCAACTCTGTATTTCAACTAGAGAATCCCATGGCATTATCGACGACAAAGACACAGGATAACAAAGTTTTTTTAAGTTTACAGTACTACAACATCGTAAAAAAATTACCTTTATCCACGTCCAAGAAGCGTTGAGGCCAAAGTGAACTACAAGAAAAAGTATAATGCAAATTGCAATGACTATAGTACAGCCATATCACACTTTCTAAATAGAGGATTTCATTTTTGCAAGTTCTCAAATTATTTTCTAAGATGAAAGGGTGTGTGTTATTGTACTGCCACCTGGTCATGGTAAAGAATTAAGAAGCCTCAAATTATTTGGAATTACACAAAAAGAAAGCCTAAAAAGATCCGTATCTTCCAACAGAAGACTTGCCTGTGTCTCTAATTGACACGGAAAAAACTTGGATTCCCATCGTTGCTGAAGCAACAACTGCAAATAAGACAGCTTTAAATGAATGAAAACTGCAGCGTCTTTTGAAAATTCTCTCTTTAAAAGCCAAGGTTTATTCTGGAAAAGAAGATGGTTGCAATCAGTGATGGTGATCATCATCTCCAAAACCATCTGGTGATCCTCCAGGTCCCACCACTTCCAGCTGCCAACACAGTTTAAAATTAGGAAATTTTGGCACTTCTAGAAGTAATTCAGACACGAATGGCTTCATCCACTCGAGAAGTGGGATAATTAGAGAGAGAGAGAGAGAGAGAGAGAACAGTAGAACTCAATGGGGGACTCCATGTAGAATGCAATTGAGAGGGGAAGGGAAGCAGTGATACACAAAATAATAGGACAGCAGTTAATAGAAGTAATCCTCATTTGAAAAAAATAAAAATAAATAAATGATTATAGAAGCAATTCTTGTTGGAAGTGGCAAAAGAATCGAGGTTTAGCTAAAAAATTGGAGTTTGTTTCCTCCTCTTGGAGCACAAGTTGCACAACTTATAATAACTTTTGTAATCATAATTTATTTTGAACCAGGACCAATTAGAACGGTTATTTAATCTTTGGTTAAGTTTTGAGGGTTTGTTCCTCCCTTTTTCTGTATATTTTATTCTATCAATCAAATTTAGTTCTATTTTTCAAAAAATATTATATCTGAATTGAACTCATTTCCAGCATTCAATATCAATCATCATGGGAACATACATAATAATTAATAATAAATTCTCACCGCAAAATACTGTGTGCACACAGGACATTCATGTGGCTCGCCTTTCTTCAGTCGAAACCAGACAACATCATGCTCATCCTCTACGATTTTAAAGGAAGCATCAAAAGTGAGGTGGAAAGTTTCATGTGCAATTGAAGAACGTTGCACAAAAATGATGAAAAGTAGGGATAAAGAGAGATTGCAAGTACTCACCGCCTTCACCTCCAGGGCATCCAACTAATCTTTCGTCATAATATGACTTAACAACAGCAGGAGCTTCCTAAAGAAATAAAAAGCATAAGATTTATCCCAGAGATAATTCATGCAAGTAAACTTACTCTTTCATGCACATCCGCTCACAGTATTTCAATATACTTAAACAGCAAAGCAAGTTACAGACTTTATTGAAGCAAAGTGAACCAGCGAGAAGTAAGCAATTGATCGCAAAATCAATGACCATTACCACATAAAAGTATTAGAATTCAAAGTAATTGAATGCAAAATAAAACACACCCAGCTACAGACAAACATAAATCACAAACTTAATAAAATGGGGACAACTGCAGTGAAAATCCTCACTCAGGTGGCAGCAAGGGAAGAAAATAGCAAGTTACAGACTTTACTATTTAAATTGGCCCAACCAGTTGGCCAAATCATGATGGTTCCTTTCTCCCGAATTTCTACAAAATGTATTATAGAGCCAACTTCGAAAAAAAATGCAAGGTGCTCCCTGGGTCAGTTTTCCCTAAAAGGGTCAATACAAATAATGTTGCTCAAAGAACTCTTTCCTCTAAATTTCGCCTAAAACATCTATTTTATATATACAGAATGAAGAATCTGTAAGCCATTTCTCTGAGTGGTTTCGGTAAGTTCTTCTAACTCTTCAACTTTTAGTTTAATTCGGTTTAATAATTTAAGGATTTTATTTCAAATGTTGACAGGTCAAATATTAAAGATAGGAAAGAAACCTATGGACCAATGGTATTTTCCCATTTTTCTGGAAGCTGTGGTAGGAGATAAAACTAGGAGAGAAGAAATAGAGCTTCCGAAGTCGGAGTCTTGTATAATAAGATACATGGGGTGATATTTGTGGCTTCTTCCTGAGCCTCTCACGATAATCAATATTGAAACTACCCCTAATCCTCAATCATGAAAAAAGGGGGAGCCTCTTAGAAACTCCTGTATATTACTTTTATCAATAAAATTTGTTTCTAATCAGGAAAAAGAATTAAGAAAGACAATTAAAAGAAAGTAGATCATCTAGTATACAAAGAACTAAAACGCAATCCCAATTCCTCCTCAACTAATGAAGCCACACTTTGGTATATTCTTAGACACACATCAGGTGGAAAATAAGACTACAATCCAAAAAAAAAATCAACCTACATTTATATCTTAAAATTGACGTTATTTATTTCTCACAAAATCCCAACAAAGAGTCGATATGTCCAAATTAAAGAGGAGCATACATACCTTTTTGAGTAACCCAAAAGCCCTCAAACTTCAATGGTGATTGGGGACATAAATTACGTGAAAATAACACACACACACTCACTCACAACATAGAAAAGTATAATTCACCATTTCATGTGCTATATTTATAACAAATAAAACATCAATATGAATTATGGAGAAAGAAAGCAAACGGGCCTCCTTGAGCGGCATAAGACAACCCAAACTGTGCAAAGATAAAATTAAATGCAAACTATACCAACCTTGGTGCCAAAAGGACCAACGGGATGGTCTATATCAAGGATGTCTCTTCCCTGCGAACATAAAATCAATTGACATGAGAGTCGCCTTCAGAATGAGAAATACATTAGATGCCAAACAACTAAAATATTTACATAAACTAAATTCAGTTCAATATGAGAATGCATCAGAAAACTTAAGCAGCCCACTGAATATGACACATGTTAACTGAATTGTATTGTTCCAGAACCTTCAACTTACCAGACCCAGTAGAATGTTGGCTCAGCTTGTACGTTGAAATGATTTAATCATTCATTCTGTTGTACCTTTTAGCATACGTTTGTATATTTTTTGTAGGATTCTTCTTTTATTCGTTAATTATTACACCTATCAATACCTCTATAAAACCTGTCTATATATTTGAATAGAAAAGAGCTTACGTCATCCGGCCTCATACAGAAAATTCTCTTTCCCGCGAAATACCCTAGATCGTGTCTTAAACCAAATTGCGGAACAGCAAAAATCATTTGTTTCATAAATGACCGTCCACAAATATAAATTAAGAATATATACATAGAAGTTCGACATTGATCTCTCCATGAAAACGTAATTGATGTAAACCATTAGATTTTTTTTTCTCAACATCAAATCGGAAAATTGAAAGCACGCAAAGAAATACAAGTAATATCACCTCAAGCGCAGCTTCAAGCTCTTCGCGCTCGTGTCCGGTTGCAATTGGCATGACATCCCCAACCTTCTTCTTCAGACCAGCACCAGCTACGTTTACAATAAAACGAAATCAACGATCAAGAGAGACCAATTCCACGTTCACACTCATATATTATAGATTCATTCATACATACAGTGAGAGACTGTAAATTAATGTATTAGTTATGAGTATGAAAATCGATAGGGAACAGTAGGATCTACCAGCCTCAGCGCCATAATGGCGAGCGAAGAGCGATACGGAAGGTGAAGAAGAAACATGAGATGAAGCGGGACGTCGTGCGGCTCTGGAAATGGATCCCGATGGAGGAGACGGTGCCGTGGATGATGAAGTTCGAGGTTTTAGGGATTTGAGGTGCGAAGAGAGCAATCTCCTCCACATCGTTGGTGATTTTCCGGCGAGGATCTCAGGTCACAGCCTTTCGACGGCGAAATTATTCGCTCTTTCACGCTCTTTCTCCTTCACCCTCTCTACGTTTGGGAAATGGAGCAATAAGGAAAAAGTCAAGACTCAAGAGGAGGTTCCTCCGGCTGAGGGTGGTAGCACCGCACGAGGGCGTTGCGTGACACGTGCCGCAGGTCTTTTTTTCTTTTTCTTTTTTTAATTAAAGGTCATTAATTAAAAAAAATGGTATTAAGAGTTTAGGTTAAATAAAAGAGAGTTTAACAGCAGACATTGTAAGTTTATGGGTTTAGAATATAAAATGTCATTTAAGTTTATTTTATTTTATTGATCGAACAAATTCTCAAAATATTTAATTTTGTCTCTAAGATTTTAAAAAATAATTAGTTTGATCTTTTATATTATTTTTACTTTTAATTAGCTTGAAATATGACTTTTAAGTATTAATTTTTTTTTTACAATAAGTGGGGTGGAGGATTCGAACTCACATGGTTAGAGATAGATACAATAGAGCTAAGCTAAATTCATGTTGGCAATTTTAAGTATTAATATTAACATGTCAACGTAGATGTGTATTGGAGTCCGAGTCTAAAATATGATAGTTCATGGACTAAAAATATTTTCTTTTTTTTTAAAACAAACGGAAAATGAAATAACCTTAAAATCTTAAAATTTTAAAAACGTTTAAAACTAATTATAATATTATATTGAGCTTGATTAAAAAATAGCCAAAACAAAACCTTTGTCCAATTGAGTCTTAATACTACCATTTTCGTTAAAACAAAAAGTCAAGACCTTTTTGCAAATCATGCTAATTTTCCAATTAGTTCCCTCTCTTAAAATTTCTCTTTTTATTTAAGTCTAAAAAAAACTACTTTTTTTTTTATCCAACTATTTTTTCTCTTATACTTTTGATTTAGATCATTTTGGTAAATGTATTTTAACTTTTTGTTTATTTTATTCCTTTTATTTTCAAAAGTTCATTTGGTACAAACGAGTAAAGTATCATTTAATGAATAATGAGTGAAATCCTTTAATACAAATTGATAACTACAATTCAAAAAGTTCAATAAATTATGTGTCATACTAAAAACCTAAAATTATGATGGAAAGAAATGAGATAAAAAATGAAATGATTAAATTAATAACTTTTTAAAAATACAATAACCAAAATAAACGTTTCAAAATATAGGAATTAAAATAAACAAAATCAAAAATACATGGATAAAAAAAAACGTTTTGAAATAAATGTTTTTAAAGTACAAAGATAAAATAAACCAAAACAAAATAAGATAGATCAAAATAATATTTATATAAATGGATAGACCAATAATTATATATATTTTATTTCTATTTGACCAACATTCAAAGCTCACAGGTCACAAACAAAGGTCGAGGAAAATATTTAAGCAAGGTGAAATTAAACACTTGACTCGTTCAACCTTATCAACTTTTGTATAGCTCAATAAGTTAAGGTATCTATTTGGCTAACCAATCGTGAATTAAAATCTCTACCCTGAACGGTTGTGCTAAAAAAAAATAAAAAACTTGGGATGACCTATATCCAACATACATATATATTCTTTTTCTGAGCCCTAACCACTAAAATTTGACCCTTTTTGAGTCCTAACCACTAGATTTCTTGTATTACCCATCAAAATTCAGATGGAACTTCCTATAAGCTGCTACTACTCTTTGCAACTTCACATTTATTTTCCAAGACCATCACAAGGGGATACATACATACATTCATGATCTTTGTATCACTGTTTGGTCAATCTAAACTTTTAAAATTTGCCAACGCCTTGCTGAGGGTAAACCTGCAAAAGGAAAACAAACATGATTCTGAAGGATCATTCAATGGAGTGACAGTGAATTTTGTGGCTACTCTTAAAATTTTTTGGAAGAGTAGGAAGAATTATTTTATACCTGGCCATGTCTATCGTCGCTTAAGCTTATACTTCTAACCTTCAACTCCCCTCTATTGGTCGTCAACTCATCTAGTATTTCAGCATCACATATTTCAACTTCATCTTCGTCATTATCTATTTGAATGGTATCCTTTTCCTAACAAATAAAAAAAAAAGTGGCTGGCGTTTTATGTAGAATGCTGGAAGTTTTAGAGACTATGATACAAAGGATATGGATATTTAAATATTGTTAGACAACGGACCATCCACATTTCCACCATGGTATGTTATTGTCCACTTTGGACATAAGTACCCATGGCTTTGCTTTTGGTTTCACCCAAAAAGTCATTATACCAATAGAATTGTTGTCCTTCATTTATATACTTATGATCTTATATCTAGCAAATGTGAGACTTTGATTGTATTTTTGGCGAGTACCTTGAGAGAGAGGCTAAGCGAGAGTACCGGGGTACCGGTTATTTCTTCGTACTCAGCTGCATCAAGCTCCTGCAAATGATGAGGTTGGAGTAGCTTGGGAAGGATGTGATGTCTTATGCTGATGAGAAGGAAGAAAGGCAAAGGAAACAAGACTCCAGCTATGGGGATCCATGTCACTCCAAAACAAATGAGGAAGTATACAAATTGAAATAGAGTGAATGCGGCTATGTATTTGAATGGCACAGACTCCAAAAAGGAAGCATGAAAGCCTTCTAGGACCCTGGCAAGAGAGAAAAATATAGACGACCACAACAAAAGTTAGTCGTTAAAGAAAATTCAATACCCACCAACTCAAGAAAGAT